>NC_074705.1:16263792-16563792 GCF_029448725.1 Salvelinus fontinalis
CTAAGTAGTTGCAAAGTAGCTAAAAAGTAGTAAGTAGTTGCAAAAATGCTAACGTGCTAAATGCTAAAGTTTTCCGCGATCAGATTTGAACACACAACCTTTGGGTTGCGAGACATTCACGTTATATGTCAACCCATCCTCCCTGACCAACCTCCCTCCTATTGTTTCTGTCTTAAGTAACCTACTGTCTTTATCTGTGACTGTATACAAAAAAGTATACTGCACAGGAAAAAATATACTTTTGGAGATTGGAGTCCTGTTGTGAACTAGCAGTTTCCCAGTCTGTCTGAGGGATGATTATAAGGCCTACTGCAATGAGCCCTCCTCCTATGACCGGAAAAGGGAATCCAGAGCATCGTAGTTTTGTTGAACCCTTTCAATTAAAAAATACTGGTTTGGATCCTCAGAGAGATTTCAGCATCTTGTCTGTATTTTCTGTGTTCCCCACTCTGTTTATTAATACGGCAACACTTTGGGGTATGTCCTTGTATGACCGTGACCATTGTCTGAGTTATTTCTCTCACCACCAGTCGTGTGAGGTGGCAGCCCAGGTTGGGAGAGTCGATGAAGCCGAGGCCGAAAGACCCGGACGCTGCGACAGTCGAACGCTCTGATGTCACACAGACCACTGTTCTCCAGGTCTGTCAACTCCACAGGCTGACCTGAGGATGGACGAGAGAGGGATGAGAGGGGAGAGGAGAAGAGCGATAGATCATCAGACAGGAGGAAAGAAGGAGTGGAATATGTTTAAGCGAGGAAGCTCCAAATAGAAAGAGTCAATATGCAAGTCTAGCGCAATACAAGCCCACTCGCTGACAAACCAAAATGGAAGATTCACCAATTCAAGGGTACTCATGTATGCATAACGTATGACGTGACAAAATGGCACGTTGTCCTTGACTACAACACAGTTAGTAAATTCACAGAGATGGTCGCAATAAATACATCACCAGCCAGACACAAAGTCATAGCATTGGGAGGTCATGTTCAAGTACATTGTCATGAAGCAGCGAACTGTTTCATAATACCTGCCAGAATGAGTTTAACATTTGGAAAGAGTCACTTTGACTCTGTCTGCATAAAGTACAGCACTAGTATGTCTGCCTTCTTTGATTCTAGTTCGATTCTACGTTCTACAGAAAACAATGCCATAAGTGATATTAAACTCAGTGGCATTTGCTTGAATAAGGTAAGACGCTGTCCCCATAGCATAACAACAATCAATCAACACAAAAGAGGAGACAATCCCCCTTCAATGTCCCCTCCCTGATCTGTGCTGTGGCCCAGGGGGAGACTTGATGCTCGCCTGTGATCAGTTGAGCTATTAGCTGGATTTATTGGCGTGCCCTACCGTGTTCCCCAAGGACCCTGATCCCAGATCAGCTGCTATAAATCACACAACACACAGAGAGAGGTCACGGATGGATGCCCGGACCTCTACCTGGTAATCAACCGCATCCTACTATCTCCCATCTCTCAATCAGGGTCTGTGTTCACAAAGCATACCAGAGGCTGGAGTACTGATCTAGGGCCAGTTTTGTCTTTTGGATTATAATTATATGGACCATAGGGACCTGATCCTAAATCAGCACGCCTTTGTGGATGTGGATTAGGATTACTCACTGTATCCAACATTAAAAATAACTTGAGAGTGCAGTCGTCTAATGTTGTAGACTTAACAACAAAATGACCAATAAGCTGATGAAATCCAATTTTAAGATAAGCTGTTTAGACACCAAATTATGCCCAACCTCTGAGCAGCTTGCAAGTGAACACTCGCTGATAGCCAGACTGCAGTAGTAGAAGCTGTGGCCAGGATAGCATTGACAACCCCACTCAGTGCACTGGCCGTTCCCGTTGCAGAAGTTGGGGTACCGTCCCAACAATCCCCTCAACCCCCTCCATCCCGGCCCTGGCCATGGACTCCCCCAGCTCCAGGGGCTTCTGGGTCCGGTCTTCCAATAGCCTCCTCTCACACTCGTTCTCCAGGTAGAGCACCAGAGCCTCCTCCCAGGCCAGGTCATCCTATAACATCAAGTTCAAGAAAGTTCAAGTTTAACTGGACTCACATTGCAGTCAATGGAAACGGAAATCCATGAGCATAATGTACAACTGGCTTGACAAAACGGCAGACAAGACCTATACGAACGTGTTACAAAATCAACAACGGTAGTGTCCGAAACGGCACCATATTTCCTAGCCCTATGAGCTCTGGTCAAAAGTAGTGAACTATATAGGGAATAGGGCGTCATTACAGACGCAGCCACAGACAGAAATACCTTGAGCTGCAGGTCCAGCATGCACAGGTCCACTGCCTCATCCAGCCTCCGGCCCAGCAGCCCTCTACACACTGTCCCCACCGTGGAGTTCCCCAGGGCTAGCTGGCACACCTCCAGGGCCTTGACCTCGGGGTGGGCCACACAGGCTGGGCCGCTGGTCGCTCTGCAGATAGGTGGTGGTCCTCAGGGAAGAAATAGGCTAAACCTGCCTCTTTGTCTTGGGCCTGTTGTCGTCTACGGCAACCAGGAAGTCTCTTCTGAGCTCCCTGTCAATCTCTCTCTCACTCTTATCCCCGTGGTCCCCAAACCCACCATAGTCCACCATCTGGGAACTAAGCTGTTTGTGTATCTCCATAGGTAGAGCTGGGACGTTCAGGATGGACACTCCCTGGTGGTCACTTTGTTCTGGCTCAGCGCTCCTAATGTACTCAGAGGTAGTGTCCACCCAGGGGAAGACAGAGGTGTCATCCACATTGTCGTGAGACTGGCACTGGGCCTGGTGCTGGGGCGACGAGGGGTTAAAGTTATAGTGGCCATCGCCGGTGTGGCCTGTGGCGAAATGCAGAGACATGCTGTAGACACTCCTGACACCGACAGAAAGGCCGTAGTTCCTCCACCTCCATTACAGGGGGCATGGTGTCAAATAAGCTCTCCCCCGCGGCTAGCCTGACACAAAGAAGAAACAGAGGGATATGGATCAGACAACGAGCTATCTCATCAGACTCTGAATTAGAGTAAGCCTTGGGGATAACACAGGATTTGATCAAGGCTTTCTTTTCTCATGCCAGCTAAAATAGAAAAGGTAACCCAAGGTTATTACGGAACAACAATTCACTTACAAACTAAATGACCAAAAGGAAAGGGGTGGGGGGATGTATACTGAACAGTTACAAGCTCAGGGGACCACTCTCAGATCTATACAGAATCATGAATAGTTACCTCCATTCCTGCACAAAGCATTCTTGTTCAGTGCTCCCATAGGTGGTGCCATCAGGTCCATGGAAGTCGTGGTGACCGTTCCGGTCGAACGTCCCACAGAGTCCCGTAGTACTGCTGTAGTCCACACTGGGAGCTCTGATTGACAGGCTCATCCCCCAATCACTGACGTCCGCCCTCACAAAGGCCCCAGGTGGAAAGATCAACTACAAAAATAATAAAAAGGGATAATAGCATCTGCTAAATGGAATATATGATTAAATATTATAAAAGTAAGAGTTAACCTTTATTTCACCCTGACGCCAATTCTAACAGATCTTAATGCAAAATGCATATTACAGAAAAGAGTTCCCTCATAGTTTTCTTGTGTGGATCAGTGTAGTACATAGAGGATCCCATCGAAACAACAACAATCAATCTCCAAATCTTTCTATCTGGAGAACTAGTGTTGGACATTACATTACATCAATCGTAAAGTGTTGCAGATTGCCCCTAGCAGAAAGGTGTTTTTCCATGACTTGTAAAAGTCGTTTCATTCAATATTGGGCTCAGTGGGCTCACAAACTCACACATCCCCAAACCTGTCTAGACAGTAAGGGAGGAAACAGCCCATAAAGTGGTGGTAATGACTTTATTAAAAAGCATGAGCTGACGCATAGCCAAAAAATGCTTGTAGAGGTGCTGACTACCCGAGAAAAACTGTACAAAAAGAAAGTCACACAAGCTATATATGCTCCCAACAATTGAATGGGTAAACCTACTTGGTAAAAGTAATCACTTTAAATGAACCAATATCTACTGTGATTTTTTTCCCCTGGTGAGATTCATGGATCTTGATCCGATACTGACTAGAGCCGCTGGTCCCTCTGGACCCTCTGTTATATCCTCCCAGGTTCTTCAGAGAGAGCTGGGGCCTGGTCTCCTGAGGCTGACCGTTACACATGTCCAGCATGACCACCTTAAGGACCACAAAATAAAAATAGGTAATTGGCTGTATTGTGTTATCCTTATAGTTTTCTACTGTTTTTACAAGCTGTATATATATGCATTTCTTTCACCCTAAAAGCGGCAACTTATTTTTAGCATGTTTTTACCGCAAATTGGTAATGATTGCAAAGAGGCACTGTCTGTCAAGCAGTACCACTTTCTATTTATTTAACCTTTCGTAACACAAGAAAATGGTTTAAATTCTCCACAATAAGCATATATCAAAAAAATGGTCATACATTTACATTCAAATATAATATTTCAAAATATAAGTCTTTGTATGTTTTAAGAGATATTTGGATCAATTTCATCCATTGCCACTTGTTATGAACATTTGTTTGTTATTCATTCAAAGTGTTGTGTTTCTGTGGTACTCAAAGGCTGACAAATTGGCGATTGAGCCACCAATATGGGTGATATAGGCGATATGGGCGCCGGTGTCATTAGACTTTTATCTCTATGGGCTATCAACTCAGTTCAATTTGCATATTAAAGATGAGACTCTCAAATCGGTATAGAGATATTGAATGAAAGCTAATTTATGTTTTATTTATGCTGGCTGCCACACTCTCCCGAGATCCAAATCAGGGGTGGCTCCATATCTATATCTTTTCGGGGTACATACATCTACCTCAGTGCCAAATTTGGTGCTTTTAGTTTATTATTGAGTCGACATTCACATTTGATTTTGTAAATAGGGATCTTTTAGCCTATAGTTTGTTAAAGGCAGAGGTTGATGGGAAATTTTATCAAGCAGCCCAGTCTCTTTACAAAGTGCCAATTGCTTGTGTGCGTGTTATTGAATATCGTACAGATTGGTTTCCCACACCCTCGGGTGTAAACAAGGAGACGCCTTATCACCGACTTTGTTTGCTTTGTTTAAAAATGATTTGGCAAAAGAAATTGAACAGTTAAATATTGGAGTAAGATATGATGATGAAATGCTTTAGTATCCTGAACAAGTCGTGCAGAACGTGTTATTATGTGCAGTCAGTAGGTGTGAAAGATGGAGACTCATGATCAACCAGACAAAAACACGGATAATGACTTTTAGAAAACCAGGTACTAAGAGAAGTGTTTTTCAGTTTTGTTTTGGTGAAGATATTGAGTTTACTAGCATTTATAAATATTTGGGTCTTCTTATTGATGAGCATATTACCTTTCTATATGGAACATCTGCCCTGGACGACTCAGGAAGTAGAGCTCAAAGATCTTGGTTATGCTACGTATTCCCAACTGTATCAGACATGCGTGTGTCCTGTTCTGGACTATTCAGCAGGAGTGTGGGGTGCTACGAGGTATTTAAAAGAAAGAACATGTTCATAACATAACATAACATTACTTTTTAGATATCCAAAAGTTTGCACCTCTGCTTGCAATAACTAAGGACATGGGCTGGGAACCCTGTGAGGTGAGATGGAAGGCGTGTTTGGTGATACTTCGGAATAGACTGTTGGTTACGCCAACTGCCAGAAACGTTTTTCAATGGGATCTATCCATAGGGGGAGCCTGGATCAACTGAAATGTCTGACCTTCTTCAACAGTCTGACTGTGAACATCTGTATGAAGACCAAATTAAGGGAGACATTAAAAAAACAACTGTTGATGCAATATGAAAACAATTGGGTGGAGAAGAATTATCACAAACCCAAACTGAGAAACTTATGTTTGATTTAGGGTTCATTCGTGTGTGAGAGATATATTATGTATAACCTACCTAAAAACAAGAGATCACTATGTGCACAGGTAAAATCAGGGATATTGCCTCTGCGTATTGAAACAGGTAAGATCAGGGATATTTCCTCAGTGTATTGAAACAGGTAAGATCAGGGATATTGCCTCTACGTATTGAAACAGGTAAGATCAGGGTTATTGCCTCTGCGTATTGAAACAGGTCAGATCAGGGATATTGCCTCGGCGTATTGAAACAGGTAAGATCAGGGATATTGCCTCTGCGTATTGAAACAGGTAAGATCAGGGATATTGCCTCTGCGTATTGAAACAGGTAAGATCAGGGATATTGCCTCTGCGTATTGAAACAGGTAAGATCAGGGATATTGCATCTGCGTATTGAAACAGGTAAGATCAGGGATATTGCCTCTGCGTATTGAAACAGGTAAGATCAGGGACATTGCCTCTGCGTATTGAAACAGGTCAGATCAGGGATATTGCCTCTACGTATTGAAACAGGTAAGATCAGGGATATTGCCTCTGCGTATTGAAACAGGTAAGATCAGGGATACTGTCTCTACGTATTGAAACAGGTAAGATCAGGGATATTGCCTCTGCATATTGAAACAGGTAAGATCAGGGATATTGCATCTGCGTATTGAAACAGGTAAGATCAGGGATATTGCCTCTGCGTATTGAAACAGGTAAGATCAGGGACATTGCCTCTGCGTATTGAAACAGGTCAGGTCAGGGATATTGCCTCTACGTATTGAAACAGGTAAGATCAGGGATATTGCCTCTGCGTATTGAAACAGGTAAGATCAGGGATACTGTCTCTACGTATTGAAACAGGTAAGATCAGGGATATTGCCTCTGCATATTGAAACAGGTCAGATCAGGGATATTGGCTCTGCATATTGAAACAGGTAAGATCAGGGATACTGTCTCTACGTATTGAAACAGGTCAGATCAGGGATATTGCCTCTGCATATTGAAACAGGTCAGATCAGGGATATTGGCTCTGCGTATTGAAACAGGTCAGATCAGGGATATTGCCTCTACGTATTGAAACAGGTAAGATCAGGGATATTGCCTCGGCGTATTGAAACAGGTAAGATCAGGTATATTGGCTCTGCGTATTGAAACAGGTCAGATCAGGGATATTGCCTCTACGTATTGAAACAGGTAAGATCAGGGATACTGTCTCTACGTATTGAAACAGGTCAGATCAGGGATATTGCCTCTGCGTATTGAAACAGGTCAGATCAGGGATATTGCCTCTGCGTATTGATACAGGTAAAATCAGTGATATTACCTCTGCGTACTGAAACAGGTCAGATCAGGGATATTGCCTCTGCGTATTGAAAACATTTTTAACATATTTATCTCTGAGTAGTGGGTGTTTTTTGTAATGTTTTCAAGTACCAGCTTTGACCAAACTCTCACGTAGTGAGCTGTGAGAGGATAGTTAATAATAATAATTACAGTAAAGAACTTAATCAGCTAGCAGGAGGTGGAGTGGTGATTTAAATAGCTCTTCTTGATCATTAAAATCACCCAAATCAAGTAATGTGGGGGGGGGGGGGGGGGGAGTTATGCATAGTAAATGAGAATTGTTTTGAAACACAGTGTATTTCAATGTACATGAAATCTCCAAGTCTGTGTGTAACACTAATATATAATAATAATATAGGCCATTTAGCAGATGCTTTTATCCAAAGTGACGTAAATCCAAAGGGATTTACATATGGGTGGTCCTGGGAATCTAACAAGCGACACGCTTTACCAACTGAGCAACAGAGGACACAGCATGCTAACCACAATGCCCCAGTTACCTACCTGCCATCCAATGTGATGATGTGCGGATCAGTCAGAGAGTAGCAGCTTGCAGTGGGGACATCTTGAACTGTGACCTGTAGGGGTATGAGGAACATAGCTTAGCGTGACCCACTCTGGTCGTGCTGATTAAAGTGTTGTCAACAGCACAGGGCTTTCGTGTGTGTGTGTGTGTGTCTGTGTGTCTGAAAGACAGGCAAACACTAAACACAGATGTGGCTAGCCTGATTGGGTGACTGA
Organism: Salvelinus fontinalis; assembly: GCF_029448725.1. Lineage (NCBI taxonomy): Eukaryota > Metazoa > Chordata > Actinopteri > Salmoniformes > Salmonidae > Salvelinus > Salvelinus fontinalis. Next base: position 16,271,742 of record NC_074705.1, read on the forward strand.
GTGACGACACAACAAAGGGGAAGTTGGAAGTGTAGGAGAACACAATGGTTTTGCTACATGACTAATGTTCAGACTTAGTTTAAAGGAAAGAGTGGACGCTCACGTAGAAAAGCAGTGCGAGGGATTTGTCGTTGGTTCACAACAGTCTTCTCTTGAACCATGTAAACACTGTGGTGCTTTGTCATGCAGACAGTTACTGCAGTTCTGTTAGTGTCATAAGCAGCTACATTATCTCTCTCTCGGACCTTGAGTGGGGTGGGGCGATAGCCCATCCGGAGGCGTGGTTTCGTAGAGAATTAGAATATTCTAAAGTTCTAATTGCATTCTGGTGTTCTAATGTGTTGTAATTATATTTATATGGGTCTCCAGATCAGACCTTGGGGGGGTGTAGGGGTGTATCCCCTCCAGAGGCGCGGTGCGTCAGAGTGTGGCGTGGCGCTGAGGAGGCCGGGGCGGTTGCCGTCACGGGTGAAGTCTGTGACTGCGGTGAGGGGGACACTGGCCCAGGCACACCCCTGGCAGTAGGCTGCAGCTCCACCTGGCAGGTGGACAGGGCCATGTTGAGGGCCTCCACGCTGGGATCCAGGCTGTCTGGAAGGGCAACAGGACACATAACAGTGTCTGCTTAGTACATACCCCCCACAGAGCTGCAAGACAAGACAAGCCTGCGTATGAAATCAACCCCTAGCCCCTAGATCTGAGAAAGGATTGGATAGGTGTAAACAAACAGGAAGTAATCACATGTTGAATCTCCTGGTTTTAAACCTCTCTGGCACTAGTACAGTAAGCACTGGCTCACACAGTGGGGCTCCCGAGGGGTCTAAGGCACTGCATCTCAGTGCTAGAGGCGTCACTACAGGCGCACACTTAGCACAGCGTCGACCGGGTTTGGGTTTGGCCGGGGTAGGCCGTCATTGTAAATAAGAATTTGTTCTTAACTGACTTGCCTAGTTAAATAAATGTTCAATAAAACAAATAAACACAAATAATGATGGCATGGTCATGGAAATTAGGCTATTCTAATTCTCACCTGAGTCACGGACACTCAGAGTGAGAATGACTCCACATGGTCGGCCGTGCTCTGTCCCGAAACAGGGGATAGGCACTGTACTGTGGATGGTTACAGCATGCTCCTTACCGTCCTCCGCAATGTACAGCACATCTGGAAGATGAGAAAGAGAGAGAGAGAGAGAGAGAGAGAGAGAGAGATAGAGAGAGAGAGAGAGATAGGTTCCTGGACAGTCGGCTCAATCCTCATTTAATTTACAGCACACGATGCAGTTCAGGAGGCGTTTAATGTTCAACAATGGATTATACACAAACCCGTCAGAATGACAAGGGTTTTAGTCATGATGGTTTACTTGAATTCCAGCGTAGAAGCTCTCACTCTTTAGCCAGAGATTGTGTCCGGCTGGAGTTACCCAGGAACGCGGAGACACCGCAGGAGAACTGTGAAATAATCGTATGTTAACAATGACATAAGTAGCCACAAATGAAACCGCATTTTGAATATTTTCCCTTCAAAAAAGCACAAGGCTTAGGGTCGTAAAAATGGTCTTTCTAATTTGTGTTGGCTTGTATGTGTAATTCATCCAAACATTTCACCGAGTCATATGGCTTGTAGGCTACATGAGCAATGTGCTAGGGCTGGAGCCGTGGTGTGTTTAACTCAACCCTCAGTAAAGTAGTGACCCCTGATCTAGCCCAGCTGTGACATCAGCATGTGTGGAGCAGATCCAGGCCTGCTTTGTACTGCACAGGTTGTCATGGATACACACTAGTCCTAGTAGTATCCATCCACACATGGCTTCATATGGCAGGGATGTACGGTAATTTAGCAGACAAACCACTAATACAGTAATTGCTCTCTCAAGTTTTCTTAGTCGTATACAGGATACACATGGTACACACCGTCCAACCAAATGCTTACTTGCAGGTTCCTTCTAGACAATGCAACAGCAATAAGAAATGAGAAAATATAAGAATACGAACATAAAGTAAATGGCTCAGTAGAAAAGAATAAACATTTTAGCATAAGTATAATACAGGAAGGCATTATTTATATGGGTCTGAATGCTGAACTGTAGTCAATGAACAGCATTCTCACATACTGTAGGTGTTCCTCTAGTCCAGATGTCTTAGGGCCGTGTGAGTAGCGATGGAATTGGCATCTTCCGTGGATCTGTTGGAACACTAGGCAAATTGGAGTGGGTCCAGTGTGCCTGGCATGCTGGCCTTTACGTGGGCCAAGACCTGTCTTGGAAGCACTTCACGATTGCAGGGGTGAGTGTGACAGGGCGATAGTCATTTGGGCGTGTCACCTTGGTTTTCTTGGGCACTGGGACTATGGTTGTCTCCTTGAAGCAAGTGGGGACTTCAGCCTGGGACAGGGACAGGTTGAAGAAGACTAATATCTAATATCAATGCCTCAATGCCACATACCAATTGCAAAGAAAGCATTTGATGGGAATCATGTGAAAGAGTCCTCCCAGCAATTAAAAGTAAGAAAGACCAACCCTAAACTGAGTCTGATGTATTCCTCTACCCGTCCTGCCCTCCTTTCTCTTCCCTGACAATCTGACACACTTTCTTCTATTCTTTAGTTGAACCCAGTCATAAAGGTCAAGAGGTCAGCAGGATCCATCCATTGGTTAAGCCGCCAAAGAGGGTCAACCCCTAATCCCCCATCACATAAACACACACACGCAAGCTCACACACACGCACACAAACACGCACGTACACACACACACACACACACACATCCACACGTCTGGTAGGCATTATTACCGTATCCCGCAGTCTGAAGTGGACTCCGTCCATCTCCACCAATGAGAAGGTCTCCATGATAGAATCTTTCCTGATCTCCACCTTCATATTGGATGCCAGGTGTCGGGCCCAGACCACCAGGTCGCCGAAGGGGAGTCCCGAGGTCTTCACCCCACTGAAGGTGCATCGCAGGTGGACACTGCTGCCAACCAGCTCTGGGGTGATCACAGGCTTGTAGGATAATGCAGGGAGACTTGCTGAGCAAGGGAAAGATGAGGGATGAACAAGAAGTTGATATCAAGGACCAACCAGACATGATTAAATAAAGAATCACAATAAATGTGAATAATATTTCTTTGAGCTTGTTGTAGTTGTTTACCTTTGCATCGCCCATTGACTTCCACCTCACCCGTGGAGCATAATTTAGGTCCAAATTCTGATACTAAAAACAAAAAAAATACAGTTAGACATTTTTTTTGTTGATTTCCTTAATTCCACTGTGTACTTGAAGGCTTTAGACCAGAGCGAATGAATAGATCAGCAGACATATGTTAAGGCTAATAACAAATTCCAAATTCCAGCGAAGCAGTCACCCATACATCCCATCACACCAAACCGACAGGGATTCTGTAATTCTAATTCACCTTTGGCACAATATCCCATACACCCCTGGGTGGGCTGCAGGTAGTACAGGAGAAACTCTCCACAGTTGCGCACTGAGATGGGGATGCGGAAGAGGCAGCAGTCCTTGGTACTCCCGTGGAAGAACTGTCAGGTGGCACAGACCGAGAGCTGGCGGACCTCCCCTGGGCGGGGCAACAAGCTATCAGTCAGAGACAGCCACACAGGTGCCTGGGTGCCACATCTGTTCATCTGGAGAGAAGACAATGACCCGTATTCACAAAGCATCTCAGAGTAAATGCTGATCGAGGATCAGTTTTGCCTTTTAAATTGTAATGGATATGAGGGGGGACTTGATCCTAGATCAGCACACCTACTCTGAGACACTTTGTGAAAAAGCTTCCACCTGTCTTGTTGCTACTCGTTATACAGTTTACACTCAAGTTTTCACTATCAACAAAAAGCTAACTCAAAAAGCAAAAACTAAACACAGCTGTATTGAATGAGGTCAGTTGTATGGACACATTTACATGGAAATGAATCATGTAATTCATGCCTTACAGATGTTTATAAAGAATAATCCTTAGAATTCTCATTACACAGCACACTTTAAATATTGGATGCACAACATGTTTCCTCATGAAAACCACTTGATTAAGTCCAGTATCTTCAAGTAAATTCAAGAAAATCCCTCCCACTGTGAAGAGTTAATCATAGCTTTGCCTGTATCGATGGTTGTAAATGGTAAATAAAACAGGCCCTAAAATGGAGCCTTGTGGAACCCCTTTACACACTAGGTGCAAGATGGCTAAGGTTTAACAGCTTTAGCTTACTTCCCCACAGCTGGTGGGCATCTCTGCAGGCTTGTTGTTAATGCTGAAGCGGTACCATCCTGGGGAGAGGGAGTGATCACAGATCAGGTCCTGTATGGCAGTGTTCTACAGGTCACTGGAGTCAAAGTCCACGCTGCGATACGGGTTCCTCAACATGCGCTAACCTCCCAGGTAGCACTCTGGAGCTGGGGGAGACAGAATGACAAGGTCAGAAAGAAAACACGTTACATTCACAGGATACGTTTTAGTTTTAAGATGAATGTATTTGGAACATAAAAGTCTTTCTGGGTAGTTACTGAGATGTCAACCTGGACTGTGGAGGAAGGGAGGGTTGGAGGGAGGGAGTGAGTGGTGCATGGTAGCAAAAAAAGGTAGCAAAATATGTAATTCCAGTGGCTCTATAACATCAGTCAGTTCATTAAAGGGTGGAACTAGAGTTAATTTACTGTAACCTTCAGAGGGAGAGATGAGGAGGGTATATTCAAACAGGTAAAAATAACACTCATTCATTTACCTAATTCCCCTCCTTTCTAAACTCACCCCTGGAGGGTTAGACAATAAATCCAGCGATCCATGACAGGGTCTGAACATAGCTCGCAGCTGAAGGCTAAAAATGGAGAGAAAAGGACTTTAAAGTCAGGCTTCTCACATCCCATGTCTATTCAAGTGTCAAAGAACCTGCACCAATATCACACTCTGTCTATAATAAAGCAATGCTCTGCCTTCGTAACAACATTATCAACAAGGCAGGTCCTACAGGCCCTAGTTTTGTCGCACCTTGACTGCTGTTCAGTCGTGTGGTCAGGTGCCACAGAAAAGGACTTAGAACAATTGCAATTGGCTCAGAACAGGTCAGCACGGCTGGCCCTTGGATGTACATAGAGAGCTAATATTAATAATATGCATGTCTATCTCTCCTGGCTGAAAGTGGAAGAGAGATTGACTTCATCACTAGTTTTATTTATGAGAGGTATAGACATGTTGAATGCACCGAGCTGTCTGTCTAAACTACTGGCACACAGCTCGGACACCCATGCATACCCCACAAGACATGCCACAAGAGGTCTCTTTCACAGTCCCCAAGTCCAGAACAGACTATGAGAGGCACACAGTACTAGATAGAGCCATGACTACATGGAACTCTATTCCACATTAAGTTACTGAGGCAAGCAGTAAAATTTGATTTAAAAAACACCTATGGAACAGCGGGGACTGTGAAGCAACACAAACATTGGCACACACACACACACACTTAGTACTGTAGATATGTGGTAGTGGTGGAGTAGGGGCCTGAGGGCACACAGTGTGTTGTGAAATCTGTGAATGTATTGTAATGTTTTAAAATTGTATAAACTGCCTTAATTTTGCTGGACCCCAGTAAGAGTAGCTTTGGCAGCAGCTAATTGGGATCCATAATAAATACAAATACACTTCCCTGTCTGTAAATTGAAAATGGGTCAAAATGACTAGGACTTCAGTCCCCGGATATCAGTCAGAGCTATGACAGAGGAATAGGAAGGCCTTACTCTGTTTCTACCTAATGCAGAGCATCCTTAGGAAATCTTACCCTGGTGACTATATCACGAAATATATTCTATATACCTTAAAGGCGTCTTGCTCTACATGTTCACTATGGAGTTGAATTATCAATTACAAAACATAGCATGTTACACATTTCTTACAGTACCCCCAAATGATGTTACATATTTCCTATCATTCGGATGTAGCAACAGTCTGCCCCCCTTGGCTAATGAGGAAGGTTTGTTCTGGGCTGAGAGATCCCTAGAGACTATTTATGACGTTACCTCCCTACCGTGCTGTAAACTCTGTTAAAGGCCAATTTGACTAGGTTAACCAAACAGCAACAGCCCAGTCTCACCTCTGTGTCATCCTCTCCTATGGAAAACATGGCTGTTTGGAAAACCTTTGACCTTCGTGCTTCGTGAGAGAATTAGTTCCCAGACACAGACAAGGTGTAAAGCTTCCAGACACGGTGTATGTATGCAGAGAGATAGAGGATTTGTAAACACAACACATGCTCTCAAATTTGGACGGCAAGGAAATATAATACATTTTCAGTGTTACTCTCCAGACCTTGTTGAAGACTGAATGTGGCCGCTGGGGCAAAATGAGTTAGATACCCCTGCTGTATGGAGTAACTTGATTGGATGGAATTTGGTATTTCATTAGGATCAACATTATCTGTTTCAAAAGCAGCAGCTACTCCTCCTGGGGTCCACACAAAACATGAAACATGACATAATACAGAACATCAATAGATAAGAACAGCTCAAGGACAGAACTACATATATATTTTTTAAAGGCACACGTAGCCTACATATCAATGCATACACACAAACTATCTAGGTCAAATAGAGGAGGGGCATTGCGACGCGAGGTGTTGCTTTATCTGTTTTTTGAAACCAGGTTTGCTGTTTATTTGAGCAATATGAGATGGAAGGAAGTTCCATGCAATAAGGGCTCTATATAATACTGTACGTTTTCTTGAATTTGTTCTGGGATTTGGGGACTGTGAAAAGACCCCTGGTGGCATGTCTGGTGGGGTAAGTGTGTGTGTGTCAGAGCTGTGTGTAAGTTGACTATGCAAACAATTTGGGATTTCCAACACATTAATATTTTTTATAAAAAAAAGAAGTGATGCAGTCAGTCTTTCCTCAACTCTCAGCCAAGAGAGACTGGTATGCATAGTATTTATATCAGCGCTCTGGTTACAATGAAGAGCAAAACGTGCCGCTCTGTTCTGGGCCATCTGCAGCTTAACTAGGTCTTTCTTTGCAGCACTGGACCACAAAACTGGACAACAATCAAGATTAGACTAAACTAGAGCCTGCAGAACTTGCTTTTTGGAGTGTGGTGTCAAAAAAGGAGAGCATCTCTTTATTACAGAAAGACTTCTCCCCATCTTTACAACCATTGAATCTATACAGTGGGGAGAACAAGTATTTAATACACTGCCGATTTTGCAGGTTTTCCTACTTACAAAGCATGTAGAGGTCTGTAATTTTTATCATAGGTACACTTCAACTGTGAGAGACGGAATCTAAAACAAAAATCCAGAAAATCACATTGTATAATTTCTAAGTAATTCATTTGCATTTTATTGCATGACATAATTATTTGAACACCTACCAACCAGTAAGAATTCTGGCTCTCATAGACCTGTTAGTTTTTCTTTAAGAAGCCCACCTGTTCTCCACTCATTACCTGTATTAACTGCACCTGTTTGAACTCGTTACCTGTATAAAAGACACCTGTCCACACACGCAATCAAACAGACTCCAACCTCTCCACAATGGCCAAGACCAGAGAGCTGTGTAAGGACATCAGGGATAAAATTGTAGACCTGCACAAGGCTGGGATGGGCTACAGGACAATAGGCAAGCAGCTTGGTGAGAAGGCAACAACTGTTGGCGCAATTATTCCTCCTTCCCTCAGTAAGAGCATTGAAGATGGGTCGTGGCTGGGTCTTCCAGCATGACAACGACCCGAAACACACAGCCAGGGCAACTAAGAAAGAAGCATCTCAAGGTCCTGGAGTGGCCTAGCCAGTCTCCAGACCTGAACCCAATAGATAATCTTTGGAGTGAGCTGAAAGTCCGTATTGCCCAGCGACAGCCCCGAAACCTGAAGGATCTGGAGAAGGTCTGTATGGAGGAGTGGGCCAAAATCCCTGCTGCAGTGTGTGCAAACCTGGTCAAGAACTACAGGAAACGTATGATCTCTGTAATTGCAAACAAAGGTTTCTGTACCAAATATGAAGTTCTGCTTTTCTGATGTATTAAATACTTATGTCATGCAATAAAATGCAAATGAATTACTTAAAAATCATACAATGTGATTTTCTGGATTTTTGTTTTAGATTCCGTCTCTCACAGTTGAAGTGTACCTATGATAAAAAATTACAGACCTCTACATGCTTTGTAAGTAGGAAAACCTGCAAAATCGTCAGTGGATCGAATACTTGTTCTCCCCACTGTATGTTCTGACCATGACAGTTTACAATCTAAGGTACCGGCAACTAATTTAATCTCCTCAACTTCTTCAACAGCCACACCATTCATTAGAACTTAAGGAATGATTTGTACCAAATACAATGCTCTTAGTTTTAGAGATGTTCAGGACCAGTTTATTACTGGCCACCCATTCCAAAACAGACTGCAACTCCTTGTTAAGGGTTTCATGACTTCATTAGCTGTGGTTTCTGATGCGTACATGGTTGAATCATCAGCATACATGGACACCCATGCTTTGTTTAATGCAAGTGGCAGGTCATTGGTAAAAATAGAAAAGAGTAGAGGGCCTAGAGAGCTGCCCTGCGGTACACCATACTTTACATGTTTGACATTAGAGAATCTTTCATTAAAGAAAACCCTTTGAGTTCTATTACATAGGTAGCTCTGAATCCACGATATGGCAGAGGTTGAAAAGACATAACACATAAGCTAAGACTAAATGTTACCCTTCTCCCTACATAGTGCAATACTTTTGACCAGAACCCTACAGACATGAGCATTATATAGGGAATAGGGTGCCATTTGAGACAGACTAGGTGACACACAACAGGCTGCCCAGCAGGAGTGTGGCATCATAATCTGACCTATGACCCCAACCATGGTGGTGCTAGTGAAAGAATGCTTTGTAGTCTCATGAGGAGATGGTCATCAGAGTCCATTCTCAGGGCAGTTGTTTAGTGGTTTAATTGAGACTCTCTGACTATACACACACATGCAGAAACGTGCGCGCGCACACACACACACACACACACACACACACACACACACACACACACACACACACACACCCACACACACAGGCACACGCACACGTGTGCACTCACCCACACACACAACATGCTGTGGTGAACTAAAGGGTCAGGGCCCATTCTTTGATTTATTTGTTGTGACAACTCTGCTGAAGGAGCAAATGACCCGCTGATTGGATGTGGGAGAGGAGCGAAGAAACACCAAGGAACTAGTGCTTACTTTCCCTAATAGTATAACTACTAGTCCCCTGCACTGTAAACCCCAATGTGCTGTCATTACTCAAAACCTTTAAGGAAACCCGTAGCACTTAAAGGGATCATTCGGGATTTTGGAAATTAGGCCCTTTATCTACTTCCCAAGAGTCAGATGAACTCGTGGATACCATTTTTATGGCAGTTTGAAGGATGTTGCTAACTAGCGGTAGCGCAATTGCTAACTAGCGTTAGCATAATTACTGCTAGCATTCTAGCAGATACACATAGACTTCCAGTCATTGCGCTCACACTAGTTAACTTTGGCTTGCGAAACTACATCTAACTTCCTTCATGCTTGACACAGAGACAATAAAATGTTATTCACAAGTGCATCTAACTCTGGGGAAGTAGATAAAGTGCCTCATTGCTAAAATCCTGAATTATCCCTTTAATATATAAGAGTACGGTCACCAAAAGTGATTTTGTAGTCATTACTCAAACTGACAGTAGTGGTGCGTGGGTAAAACCATTGGGGAAGCCAAGCCAGTAAAAAAGCAATATCACAACCTATGTTGTGATATTTGCGTTGTTTGCTCTATAACCTATTCGTTCATACCGGAGAGCAACATCTGTCCTGTCAAGTCCACACCCCACTTGTAGACTAGTTGAAAGCTAATGCCATCCTCCTCTCTTTCATGTTGGAAAAACAGTCTATGGCTCTGTATGCTTTTAGTTTTAGTTTTCAGAGGCTACCTAGCTAAAATGCTTGCTAGCCTAACTAGCTCGTATGGGCAACAATGAACAAGCTAAGCTAGCTAGCTTGTTAACGTGAGGCTACTAGTGTAGGGGGTGCGTACTGGTGGCAGAGAAGTCAGGCGCAGGAGAGCAAAAACTGATTTACAACGGCACAGTTTAATATAAAAAAAAAACTAAATCAATGGGTAAACAAAACCCGTTACACACCAGCATAACGTGGACAAGCACTACAATAAACAATTCCGGACAAGGACAGAGTTGGAAACAGAGGGTTAAATACATAACATGTAATGATGGAATTGAAACCAGGTGTGTGGGAAGACAAGACAAAACAAATGGGAAATGAAAGGTGGATCGGCGATGGCTAGAAGACCGGTGACGTCGACCGCCGAACGCTGCCCGAACAAGGAGAGGGACCGACTTCGGCGGAAGTCGTGACAACTAGGCTACATCTAGGCTACATATTGAACCTCAGTTGTCTCAGGCCAGTGGCACAATATATTAATTTATGATTAGATCAGAATCGCCGTCATAATCATTGGCCTGTACAGAGAATTAAGTCAAAACCACAAGTCCAAATTTGTGTGAAGCCAAATCCAAACTGGCCTTCCTTGGGGGCATTTTGATGCACCAGGACAACCCACAGTTGAGCTCAGCTCAATGCTGATTGGCCAATTATTTATATATTTTTTTATCAAGGGAGGATTCTCAAATGGGATCAGTCAATCAAATGCTACGGTGGCAACATGTCATACTCTTTTGTTCCCCAAAACATCAGATACACATACACATACTGAGACAGAGGGCCTCACTCGGATGATTTCTCTGGTGAGACTCGGCCACATGCGAATTGATGGAAAATTCTGAAAACACAAAGACTAAATATAAATCATTTTTATTGTCAAACATTTGGGGAAGCCTGGCTTCCCTTGGTATCCATGAATACATGCCATTGCAAATGGATAGAGTCACTGTGACCCTGTAGGGGGCCCAGATTTGAGTTGTATCAGCTTGAACATTTTAAGTAATGCCCCCACTAAGCCACTCCTCGAATATAATTTCCCAGTGTGCCTTTCCTTGTTGAGTGAATTGTAGAGTTACCACCCATGACTGTATTTGTTAGTGACAGAGACAGGGTTGTTGAATTCATTCATTTTCAGTCCTGTGGCCTTCACCAAGTGAGTTCCTAGGTGAATGTTATCATTATAATTAAACTCTTTATGACTATTCAGTACATATCTCATAAGGCCTTATTTTTTTACACTAATACAGTGGCCTGAAACTCATGGTTTATAAACCACATCAGGCCTGCAAGTAGGGTTGCAAAATTCCAGTAACTTTCCAAAAAATTCCCAGATTTTCTACAAATCCTGGAAGGATTTCCTGGAATCTCCCAACCGAAAGTTCTGGAAAACCTCGGAAATATACCAGCATTTTGCAACCATACCTACAAGTCACATTATGCTGGCTTGCAAAGTGATGTGTAATTCCTACTGGAATCCAGCCAAAGTTAAAATTTCCAACAGTTGAAATATTTATTCACCCACAAACTGCATTCATAATGACTGCCAGTGATAGGACACAGTGTGAGGAGACTACCTAAGCCATTTCAACTGGAACAACCATTTCAGTAACGGGTGCAAAAATCTAACTAAATAGCATGTGTAGCATAAGATTAATGAATCAATCACTTAATGTACAAGCAAAAACAAAGATATTAAATACAATTCCCAAAAAAATCTACCTGCAATAGCACATGCTAGGAAAAAAAGTTAATTTGTTATCATAACTTAAAAAAATATAGTTGATGTGACTTCTCATTTAGTTTTGAGTCAGTACCACATAAACAATTTAAGCGCTAAGGACTTTTGATTTACTTGGGGTTCAATTTACTAGAAGTGTTTGAGTGAGAAATGCCTTGGGGCTTACAGTGTGGGGGAGAAAAGGTCCAACTCCGAGTCTACAGTGGTCTAAGTTTAAGATGGCATTAATTTCTTGATTCACAATCTAACAGTGACATATATGTCTGTACTGTCCCTCATGGGCTATATTTATAATGCTGTATTGACATTGTTTTAATGTTGTATTACTGGTAACATAGTTATAATCCTGTAAAGCTGCCCCCGACAAAACTCCTTAAGCATATCTACTTATCTGCTCGTTGGCTGGTGGTGAGCGACAGATATGCACGGCTTTAGAACCAGACACCAAATGACACAGCAGCACAAACCTCTAATTGTGTCCTCCTCGGCAACTGGCTACAGTGCCAAGTTCTCCAGCAGCTTGCATGTCTAAAACACTTAGGCCTACAATATTACGCGTTATATACCTAACTTATATTATAGCCCTACTGTAAGGTGTTGAGAAAGAGACCTTAGCTACTACACCACAGTGCCAATTTCTCCAGCTGGTTGTATTTCTAGAACAGTTCGAATAAGAGAGAGTCCGGGGCATTATTCCATAAGGTGTCAAAGCATAACAATAGCCACAGACCTATACAGAGCTATACCATACTATGCTATGATTGTTTAACAGTATTTCCTTTAGAAGTAGAACGACAAAAGGCTGGTTTAGATACCAAGGGAGACATTTGTTCCACCTCCCCCAAAAGCAACCCAGACTGTAACTGTATGTATGGCTATAATGATTTTCAGCACTGCTATTGTCTGCGGGTGTGTCCAATAAACTGCTGCTTTCTTACCATATACCGCAATATCACACTGTCTTAAATCTGATGCAGCTGTCTGACAATGGAAAAGTTTGAGAAAATGTTCTGATCCTCTCAAGTCTTATCTATGAATTGTTATGAAAATGTATCTGGAGGAGTGACAGAACACTGAAAATACACTTTATATTATTCCCTGGACCATAATAAATAATCAAAGTGCAAAGCTCTCATCAGTCAACAATTGTACGCTAAACTACATTTTGTTATCTTCCTTTTTATCAAGGGCAATAGTCGAGGCATTCACGTGTTACTGTACTTTTAAAAAAACATGATTTATTCGACTTACCTAACTGGGCGAGCGCTCTCAACTGCATCAAACAGAGAAACACAATGCGCAGAGATCCCGGGATTGACGCATGTGAGAGGCTGCAAACTGCGCAATCCATAGTAGCGGTTCACAATTTCACTGAAGGAAAAGATGCCACAACATTTCACAGATGTTAGATCCCATTTGAGAATCCTCGAAAGTTTTCAAAATGTTCTTGAGTGACAAAAGTGTTATCGTTTAGTTGTTTCAGAGCCGTGGTTCCTCAGGTTGTATTAACGGTTAAATCCGTGGGAAGTTTTAGAGCGTTCTTTTCTTTTCAACCAACTTTTCTAATCAAGACACAACAAGTTGCTCAGTCTTACAAGGAGGAGGGAGGACAGCACATCCCGCCTTCAAGTCCACATACTAACCCTTGGGGTGTAGGAGGACCCTCTTGAAGAATCCATACTGTGACAATAGTCTTTGGTAAATTCAACTGAGACAAAGCCTCAAATATTTTTTTGTGGGAAATCTAAACTTTTTTGTGAATAGACATGTTATAATATAATATTCAAAAATATAATTGACCAATTTATGATATTAGCTTAATTATCATTTAGATAATGTTGATTGAATCCAGGTTGTTGGTGTAATCTCAAAACTGATTTAGCCCACAGCTAAAGCCTAGACATTCATTCTGGGAACTAACCTGAGTCTTGGGAACTATTCCCCACATGCTCCTTTCTCCTTCTGATTTAAAAATGCTGCAGCTATGTTGTTTATTCTCACCCTGACTGACCAGCCAATAACACCGTAATCCCCTAAATGTATGTGAGCAGAATAGAGAGAGATAGGGTCATCCCACTGTCGATGCTGTGCCATAGAATGTGGCTCTGTCCCAATTTATAGTCATTGCTTTGTCCAGATGCCATCTATTAGACTTGGCTTGCCTTCATTCTAGCCTGCTCTGGAAGTAGAGCTGTGGCTCTGCTGAATGGCATGGCACTGCAGTGGCTCTGGATTCTCCCAGCCTCCCCCAGAAAGATGCCCTGGATTAATGGTTGGAGACAGTGGCCTGGGCTGGTCTAGCATGTCACAGCTCAGCCAACGAAGCACACATGTATGCCGGTGCGAGGATGGGTTCAGCTGTCCAACATGGTCTCTGTCCAATAGAACGTATGGAGGGAAAAGGGTTGGAGACATACTGCAGGGCAGGTGCCTCCCTCATCTTTCGTCTGCCTCTAACCCGATTCCACAAACAAACTACATTGAGTCAGAAGTTGTGTCCAGGCAGTCTCCCTGAACGAGATGCTACATGCCCTGTCTTAAGGGTTGGTGACAAACTGTAGGGCAGGTGCCAACTTCCACTCCTGTCATCCTCTGGATAACCCAGGCCTGGATGGAAACAGGACCAAAACATGGTTGGACAACTTGAATCAGAATTTAGTTTTTTGTTGAACGCAGCGGCAGCGGCTTGTGGCGCAGCGGTCTAAGGCATTGTATTGCAGTGCTAGAGGCGTCACTACAGACCCGGTTCGATCCCAGGCTGTGTCGCATCCGGCCGTGACCGGGAGACCCATGAGGCGGTGCGCACAATTGGCCCAGCATCGTCCGGGTTAGAGGAGGATTTGGCTGGCCGGGATGTCCTTGTCCCATCGCGCTCTAGCAACTTCTTGTGGCGGACCGGGCGCATGCCCGCTGACTTTGGTCTCCAGCTGTTTCCTCCGACATATTGGTGTGGCTAACTTCCCGGGTTAAGCGAGCAGTGCGGCTTTGCGGGGTCGTGTTTTGGAAGACACATGGCTCTCGAGCTTCGCCTCTCTCTCTTTCTCTCTCTCTCGTCCATACAGGAGTTGCAGCGATGGAACAAAACTGTAACTACCAAATGGATACCACGAAATTGGGGAGAAAAATGTCTGTTTGTTAAGAAATGCGACCCAGGAGCCACCCTCCCGTCTGCCTCACCCAGGCCTGGAACTGACAGCTCTACCATGAGTCAGACTATATACCTAACAGCCCATCTACCATGGGTCGTCCCAAATGGCACCCTATTCCCTACATAGGGCACTACTTTTGACCAGGGCACATAGGGCTCTGGTCAAACGTAGTGCACGATATAGGAAATATGAGGCCTTTTGGGATAAAGCCTTGAGTCAGACGTGACGTTGATGTGAGCAGGTCATTGGGTCAAAGACGAGATGAACCCTAATAGAAAGTTTACTGTCCTGGAGCAGGTTTTACTGGGATTGCTGCTAATCTTTACTGCTTTTCCTGTATGTGGACTTCGCAAGTCTGACAATACATACTGCTGCTGTTGTGGACTTGAGTCAACCTGCTGCAGAGGAAAAGCTCAATAGAGTACCCAGCCTCAGAAATTGCAGCCCAAATAAACGCTTCACAGAGTTCAAGTAAGAGACACATCTCAACATCAACTGTTCAGAGGAGACTGCGTGAATCAGGGTTCATGGTTGAATTGCTGCAAAGAAACCACTACTAAAGGACACCAATAAGAAGAAGAGACTTGCTTGGGCCAAGAAACACGAGCAATGAACCTTAGACCGGTGGAAATCTGTCCTTTGTTCTGATGAGTCCAAATTTGAGATTTTTGGTTCCAACCGCCGTGTCTTTGTGAGACGCAGAGTAGGTGAACGGAATATCTTTGCATGTGTGGCTCCCACCGTGAAGCATGGATGAGGAGGTGTGATGGTGCTTTGCTGGTGACACTGTCTGTGATTTATTTAGAATCCAAGGCACACTTAACCAGCATGGCTACCACAGCATTCTGCAGCGATATACCATCCCATCATTTGTTTTTCAACAGGACAATGACCCAACAAACCTCCAAGCAGTGTAAGGGCTATTTGACCAAGGACTGTGATGGAGTGCGGCATCAGATGACCTGGCCTCGGCAATCACCCGACCTCAACCCAATTGAGATGGTTTGGAATTAGTTGGACTGTAGAGTGAAGGAAAAGCAGCCAACAAGTGCTCAGCATGTGGGAACTCCTTCAATACCGTTGGAAAAGCATTTCAGGCGAAGCTGGTTGAGAGAATGCCAAGAGTGTGCAAAGCTGTCATCAAGGCGAAGGGGGGCCTCTTTGAAGAATCTTAAATATAAAATCTATTTTGATTTGTTTAACACTTTTTTTGGTTACTACATGATTCCATATGTGTTATTTCAGAGTGATGACTTCACTATTATTCTTTAATGTAGAAAATAGTAAAAATTATGAAAAACCCTTGAATGAGTAGGTGTGTCCAAACTTTTGACTGGTACTGTAAAAAACAATAATATAGGAGCAAGGTGGGCACTGTATATATTTTTTTATATATACAGTATACATTTTGCTTAGAAAACTTCTGAGGCCAAATAATATCACCAGTAGGCTGCCTATTGGGGAATCCTGCTATAGTGGCTAACCACTGATTTTACTGATGTCTAGCTAAAGTGAAATTAGACCCGTGTCTGGTGGAAATCCACACATCTCCGAAGATATTGCTTTTGATTTCCATCAGAAGAAACTTCATAACATGTTCATAGCAAAGAAGGTGTCTGATATCCAGCAGATGTCCTCCTGTAGCCTACTGTGTGGGTCTTCCTACCTTATGCCAAAGCTACTTCTCACTAGAACGAGCAAACGAACAAGAAGGTTGTGACAGGTTTTACACAGTGCCCACCCTGTGCCTACCTCCTTTCAAAGTGTCAGCTCCTGTTGTGTTCAAAGAAATGAACGCACCCTCCTCATTAGTTCACGTGTGAGGTCCGTTCTTGAGTGTTCGTTTAGACAGTTACTTTTCCTGTTACATAGCCTAAGTAGGGGAGACTGGGGTAGTTGTAGCCCTTTTGGGCTTTCTATAACTTGGTCCTCTCTAATGGTGTATCTTCACTAACTGTAACCTATACAATATTTACAAGCCTTGTCAATTTACACTCCAATTATTACATTATATCAGGGAAGTAAAACATTACTACAAAGAACATGACGTACTGTAACTCTTTTTTTCACCGGCTGCATAATCTCCTGTGGACAGATTCTGCTCAGTTGACCAAATTACACGAGATTTTACTTCTGGGTTATTACGAAGTTTCTGTCTGCATACCAGCAGCCAATTAACACAGCAAGGTCTGATGTTTCCATAATACACTGGAGTACATTCCTGGATCCGGTCTTCTGAAACAGGATCGGAAAGCAGAGCAGCATAGCCACCCCATATGATCTGAGGGGAATAGGAAGTTCGACTGGGGCGGATATTGGAGAGAAATGCTGCTTGTGTTCCTAAGGTTATATTCAAGATAATCTTTGAAAGACTGCTACTTTAACTTGAGCTGGCCAGGTTCTGGATTCCCGAGAATATATTCCAGAGGAGGTTTTGGCTCTGTCTTTTTAATCCACATTTGTGATCAAAATGGAGTTGTAGACTGGGGAGACGTACTCTCAAAGGAAGTATTATCACTTAACGGTAAATAGTGATTGTAGGCTTCCTGCTTGGCTGAGGAGAATAGCACTGTATAAGGTGTGTTGTGGGTGATTTAGAAAATAGATGCCTTTAGTCTAAGTATAGGGCCCATGACAAAACCCAGGTGTTTCTAGCCTTTTCATTCAAACGTTTGGGTCCATGTTTGTGATAATAGCTTATTCATTTCAGAGACTAAAAGTAGGTAGGTAAGGTTTTGCATTATTCATTAAAGAGATACTTCATAAGAAACCTTGAACTATAATTGACTCTTCCACAGAAGTCATTATATTGTCTTCTAACAATACCTCTAATTGGGGATAGATCCGGTCAATGAGTCCTGTATGATCATACGTTAAGTTCCCTCTCCTCGGTGCCTTGAAAACGTTGCTCCTCTCGACTGTGCTACCTAAAATAGTAGCCTACTCATGGAAGGTAAAGCTAACTTTACTGTCGAGAAGGCATTATCTCGAAGCCAATTGATGTCCTCTCGCTCCCTGAGAACGACAAAGGAGCTCCCAGGGCTAACGTTAGACCTTGAACAATGCCAGATGTCACATCGTTGTTTTCTCACAGTAAAAAGCTGACTGAATAATGGAATGTCAATAACAGCATTTTGCAACATATTGGATGTCAATTGTGCACGTGTAGTTGTTTTGAGTGATTTACAAAGTGGCATGGGTGGATTGATGAATCCACGTTGATGGATTTCTTCTTAGTTAGAAAGGAAGGGACGAGCCTATCTTTCAACGATTGAAAGTTTTCAAGTAGTGTTTACTCCCATGAGCGTCACCAACCAATGAAAAGTCAGCATTCAAGAGTAGCCTTCCATACAGCAATACAGGGTTCCCATCAAATAAGTACAACGTAAATATCACAACCCAGGCTACTTTCAATGTACATGTACATTATATAATAAGGTGTCTGCTAGCCATGAGTTTCTCTCACCTTTTCAAATGGTAAACTCCGTGACAGATTCTCAAAACTGTTTCTGACACAATCTGGATACTCTGCGTGGCCCTTGGTTAGAGAGGGTGGGAAAATCACAGGGAGGCTGACAACACAACCAGCCCTCTGCAGTGTGTGCTGGCAGGTGTGCTTTCAGATAAGGAGCAGCTAGTGGAATATAAACTGTGCCTAGTAGAATACAGAGGAGCTGTGAGACTAATTCCCCGAAGGAAAACCCAACCGATGTGCATGCAGAGCCGAGAAAATTATTCTGATCGCAAGGATACAGTACATTGAATATAGTAGTGCCCCACACAATCTCATGAGTGCTCATATTGCTGAAGTAATTTACTTTTCTCCATTGCTTTTGAAAATATCTGTTCGTGGAAACAAAATGTGATAATGTACAGTTTCCTGGTTTTGGTGCTGTGGCTTAACTGATGCAGTGATGCAAAACCACTTAGGGGACACATAGTGCCCCCTACTGACCCAACAATTACAACCCCCAAAGACAATCAACAGGTAAAGGAACAGTTCTGGGCCCGGATGCTATCGTTCTGATGATGAACTTAGCCTTAAGACGCTTTTGGGAAACTGGGCCCAGACATGTTCACTCAGTTGCAATGTTTTTTAAGTCTGAGCAAAAGGTCCTGTTTGCAATCAAATTGGGGAACCAGAGGTATACAACAATACATTTTTATATAAAAAACAGCAACACAATATATATATATATATATATGAGCAGTAGTGTATTTGAAAGGTCAAGAAACCACCCCATTTATTACATCTCGATGCACTGTACAGTTTTGTATAAAAGTACTACACGTAATATCTTGTCAGAAAATACAAGCCAAACTGGACATATATAAATCATATATAAAATTATAAAACCTCCGTTACATCTTTTATCGTCATTTGAGAAGGTAAATACTGTATACATGAATGTAGGCTGTGACACCATAGTACACTTTTTTTGTGGTCCTATCCTTGAAACACATTGATTATAGCGATCAGGTGGTAACAGTTGCGAGCTCAAAGCATCATAGCAGGGACTACTTCAGTTGAAGGAAAGCATTGAAGGGAAGGTCGTTTTCAGGTGCTGCTTTTTCAGTGCAATGCAAAAGATACACATCGCAGTGTTGCCTGATGATGCCTCAGACATGACACGGAAACAGAAAATTCTAGTGTGATATGGACATATAAAAATCCTTCTTTTCATTTTGTACATTTATACAGCTCATATAAAATATTATACCAATAGCGTACTGTAAAAGGCTATGCAACTGTCTCTCGTATAGTTGCCTCCAGTTTCTTTGGGAGTAGCTCGCTTCTCTCTTCGACATTGATGACGGGCGTCCGACAGTTCTGTCCCTGATCAAGGTATAACTTAGCGTATACTGGGTTGGAGTTTATGGCCTGGGGAAAGAAAGCACAATAACCAAAAGAGAGTATTACTTTTACACTAAACATGGCCAGGAGGAGCTAATAACCATTTCATTGGCCTACATGATTTACATTAACTAGATCAATTAGTTATTAAAATATTTAGTATCTTTCAGATGCCCAGCCTATTTGGATATATACAACAGTTGACAGTGTTAACGTGATAAAGTATTTTGCAGCACGCCCAGAGCCTATTGTTGCTTAACAAGCAAGACAAGGACACGGTCACCGACATCCCACCAGGTGACTGTAGACAAGCTCTAGCCACGTGGAACACCAGCAGATGGTTCCTTTCAATTATAAACTGGGTGGGCCGAGCCCTGAATGTTGATTGGCTGACAGCAGTATATCTATCAGACCGTATACCACGGGTATGACACAACATTTATTTGTACTGCTCTAATTACGTTGGTAATCAGTTTATAATAGCAATAAGGCACCTCAGGGGTTTGTGATATATGGTCTACATACAGTATCACAGCCCACTGGGCCTTATTGCTTAATTAAAACACATATTACACACATTCCGGGAGGAAGCCTTCACCGTGGCTTTCATGAATACAACATGAGATCCTGAATTGTCTCATAAACCCCACTATGACCCCAATGGCCATGGCTTTGTATCAATATACAGTAGGCTTTTATACAGCATCTGTCCCAGAGAGGACGGGAAGTTCACAGGGAGTTTACCTGTCCAGGAAGGATCTCCTTGGGGAGATGAACTCCTTCAGGGTGAACTAGCAGAGTGTGCAGGTGACTGGACCTCACACCAACACACCAACCCTACGACACACAATGACAACATGAACATCACACACAAACCCTACAACACATAATCATTACAGTTTAACCTTCCAGAATAGAATAGGATGAATCTTTGTCTATTGGCTACATGCCAATATCCACACTGGCATACCACTGAATCAATGTATCAGGCATGCGTTCAATGTAGTACGCCAGTGTGGGTATTGCGCAGCCCTTGTTAGTAACTCAGGGAAAAGGGAGGATACAGGAGTAAGCGTTTCCAAACCTTGTGCGGGTCCAGGGTGAAGCTTGGTTGAAGGTGATTCCCAGCATCAGAGTGATTGTCGTGGTCCACCTCATACATGTTGTACGAGGGGTTACCGATCTCTACGTTTAGCCCACCATTCGCCATGGGCTGCCGCTGGACTATTTTCCCCCTGTAAATCATAACATTGACGAGGTTAGGAGAGCATTATAAACCTTCATGACTGCTTACTACGATTAGCATGACCATCAATCACACAACAGAACATGTACAGTGCCTTCGGAAAGTATTCAGACCCCTTGACTTTTTCCAAATTTTGTTACGTTACAGCCTTTTTCTAAAATGAAATAAATAAAAAAAATCCTAAGAAATCTACACACAACACTCCATAATGACAAAGCCAAAACAGGTTGGTAAAAAACAGAAATACATTATTTGCATAAGTATTCTGACCCTTTGCTATGAGACACAAAATTGAACACAGGTGCATCGTGTTTCCATTGATCACTCTTGAGATGTTTCTACAACTTGATTGGAGTACACCTGTGGTAAATTAAATTGATTGGACATGATTTGGAAAGGCACACACCCATCTTGATAAAGTTGACGGTGCATGTCAGAGCAAAAACCAAGCCGCGAGGTCGGACAAATTGTCCGTAGAGCACCGAGACAGGATTGTGTCAAGGCACAGATCTGGGGAAGGGTACCAAAATATTTCTGCAGCATTAAAGGTCTCCAAGAACACACTGGCCTCCATCATTCTTAAATGGAAGAAGTTTGGAACCACCAAGACTCTTCCTAGAGCTGGCCGCCCAGCCAAACTGAGCAATCGGGGGAAAAGGGCCTTGGTCAGGGAGGTGACCAAGAACCCGATGGTCACTCTGACAGAGCTCTAGAGTTCTTCTGTGGAGATGGGAGAACCTTCTAGAAGGACAACCATCTCTGCAGCACTCCACCAATAAGGACTTTATGGTAGAGTGGCCAGACAGAAGCCAATCCTCAGTAAAAGGAACATGACAGCCAGCTTGGAGTTTGCCAAAAGGCACCTAAAGCCTCTCAGACCATGAGAAACAAGATTCTCTGGTCTGATGAAACCAAGATTGAACTCTTTGGCTTGAATGCCAAGTGTCATGTCTGGAGGAAACCTGGCACCATCCCTACGGTGAAGCATGGTGGTGGAAGCAGCATGCTGTGGGGATGTTTTTTAGCGGCAGGGACTGGGAGACTAGTCAGGATTGAGGGAAAGATGAACGGAGCAAAGTACAGAGAGATCCTTGATGAAAACCTGCTCCAGAACGCTCAGGACCTCAGACTGGGGTGAAGGTTCCCCTTCCAACAGAACAACAACCCTAAGCACACAGCCAAGACAACACAGGAGAGACTTCGGAACAAGTGTCTGAACATCCTTGAGTAGCCCAGCCAGAGCCCGGACTTGAACCCCAACAAACATCTCTGGAGAGAACTGAAAATAGCTGTGCAGCAACACTCCCCATCCAACACTGACAGAGCTTGAGAGGATCTGCAGAGAAGAATGGGAGAAACTCCCAAAATACAAGTGTTCCAAGCTTGTAGCGTCATACTCAAGAAGACTCAAGGCTGTAATCACTGCCACCGGTGCTTCAACAAAGTCCTGAGTAAAGGGTCTGAATACTTAAGTAACTGTGATATTTCAGTTTTACATTTTTTTATGAATTAGCAAACATTTCTAAAAACCTGTTTTAACTTCATCATTATGGGGTATTGTGTGTAGATTGAAAAAAAACGATTTAATCAATTTAAGGCTGTAACCTAGCAAAACGTGGAAAAAGTCAAGAGGTCTGAATACTTTCCGAAGGCATTGTCTGCTTAGAAGTCAAGACATACCTTTGCTTCCTCTTGCATATGAAAACCCCCAAGGCCATGGTAGTGATGAGAATCACAAGCAGAACCAGTGGGACAATGATGGCCATGCTTCCTGTAACACACAGAACAAACTATTCGAGTTATGTTCAATACGTAACATACTTCCCTCCTCTCTGTAGTGAAACAATACAATATGTTAACATTCAAAAAAGCTTCAGGGGTTGGAAAAATAACTTTCCAACAAGGTTCTTCATATGGGGACTGCATTTCTATGTTAAAGTCAGTCTATGGGGGTAAAAGGCTCAGTCTGCGCAGTTAAGCCTTGAGAGCAAGTCGACAGTGAAATGTCAGACTGCAGACCAAGATCAAATACCAATCTCTGGGAGGGTAGAGCGGTTCAAAGAGTCTGAAAAAGGTCTCCAAATCCAGACAACAGCACTTTAAAACTGAAAATAGACTGTTTTTTCTTGAAGGGATTTTGTGTCTATGTTTGTGTGTGTGAATGTGTGTGTGTGTGTACAGATGTAGGATCATAATTTGAGCCAGTTTGCTACAGCAGGAAAATAAACCTGCAGCAACAGGAAATATGAATTATTATCTGGATTATAATTAAATTTACGTTTTTTGTAGGGGTTGATACATTTTCCGTAAGGGCAAATCAAAAATGAATTTTCAAAATGGACATTACAAACTTTTTAAAACTCAAATACACCACAAGTTTGCAAATTCTAGGCAACAAAATAGTGATCAAATTAAGCTTTTACATCAATCTGTATGTTTCTGTGTGTATGAGAGAGAGCGAGCAAGCAAGAGAGAGAGATAAAGAGAGAGAGTCTCTTCACCACACTTTCCAATAACTACTCACCCCCGCTGATGTTGCCAGACAGACTGTTCTTGGGGGTAAGTCTCTCACACTGTGTACCTGACCAATCAGCTGGACACCTAGAAAAGTCACAATGAGTATGAATAGCTGTCTGTTGGTCAAACCAAGTAGCTTTAAAAGAAGGCTATAGTGTACACACACACACTATCAATTAGGGAGGACGGGCTTCTGGTAATGACTGGAGCGGAATCGGAGGAATGGTATCAAATACACCAAACACATGGTTTCCAGGTGTTTGGGGAAAGGGGGATTAGAGGTTGACCGATTAATTGGGGCCGATTTCAAGTTCTCATAACAATCGGTAATCGGCCTTTCTGGACGCCGATTATATTGCAATCCACGAGGAGACTGCGTGGTAGGCTGACCGCCTGTTACGCAAGTGCCGCATCAAAAGGACCTTGTGGCTGCAAGGAGACAAGGTAAGTTGCTTGCTAGCATTAAACGTATCTTATAAAAAACAATCAATCTTCACATAATCACTAGTTAACTACACATGGTTGACGATATTACTAGGTTAACTAGCTTGTCCTGCGTTGCATATAATCAATGCGGTGCCTGTTAATTTATCATCGAATCACAGCTTACTTCAACTCCGCTAAACGGGTTTAACAAAAGCGCATTTGCGAAAAAAGCACAATCGTTGCACAAATGTACACAGAAATATATATTTTTTTACATGCATATTTAGTTAAAAGAAATTCATGTTAACAGCCAATATTAACTAGGGAAATTGTGTCACTTCTCTTGCGTTCAGTGCAAGCAGAGTCAGGGTATATGCAGCAGTTAAGGCCGCCTGGCTCGTTGTAAACTCTGTGAAAACCATTTCTTCCTAACAAAGACCATGATTAATTTGCCAGATTTTTACATAGTTATGACGTAACATTGAAGGTTGTGCAATGTAACAGCACTATTTAGACTTAGGGTTGCCACCCGTTCGCTAACATACGAACGGTTCCGTATTTCACTGAAAGAATAAACGTTTTGTTTTCGAAATGATAGTTTCCGGATTTGACCATATTAATGACAAAAGGCTCGTATTTCTGTGTGTTTATTATATTATAATGAAGTCTATGACTTGATGTTTGATAGAGCAGTCTGAGCGGGGGTAGGCAACAGCAGGCTCGTAAGCATTCATTCAAACAGCACTTTACTGCGTTTGTCAGCAGCCCTTAACAATGCTTGAAGCACAGCGCTGTTTATGACTTCAAGCCTGTCAACTCCCGAGATTAGGCTGCCAATACTAAAGTGCCTATAAGAACATCCAATAGTCAAAGGTATATGAAATACAAATGGTATAGAGAGAAATAGTCGACGCATCATAATTCCTATAACTACAACCTAAAACTTCTTAATTGGAAATATTGAAGACTCATGTTGAAAGGAACCACCATCTTTCATATGTTCTCATGTTCTGAGCAAGGAACTTAAACGTTAGCTTTCTTACATGGCACATATTGCATTTTTACTTTCTTCTCCAACACTGTTTTTGCATTATTTAAACCAAAGTGAACATGTTTCATTATTTATTTGAGACTAAATTGATTTAATTTATGTATTATATTAAGTGTTCATTGTTCATTAAGTATTGTTGTAATTGTCATTATTACAAATATATATATATATATATGTATATAAAAAAAATCGGCAGCTTAATCGGTATCTGCTTTTTTTGGTCCACCAAAAAACGGTATCGGCGATGCAAAATCATAATCGGTCGACCTCTAAGGGGGAAACCTAATCAGTTGTACAACTGAATGCATTGAACTGAAATGTGCCCTTTGCATTTAACCCAACCCCTCTGAATCAGAGGTGCGGGGGGCTGCCTTAAATCGACATCCACGTCTTCGGCGCCCGGGGACCAGTGGGTCAACTGCCTTGCTCAGGGGCAGAACGGTAGATTTTTACCATGTCAGCTCGGGGATTTGATCCAGCAACCTTTCGGTTACTGGCCCAACGCTAGGCTACCTGCCATTCCATTTGCGCAGTTCCGGCCATTATTATGAGCCATCCTCCCCTCAGCAGCCTCCTGTGACACGCACCCATCTCTTAATTTCATCTCCTCATTTGTTAAAGTCTCAGGGAACATGCATAATTCATTCCCGCATCGAGTTAAAGGAAATAAGCATAATCTCACACGAAGTCTACAACCCAAATGGCACCCTATTTCCTGTATGTTGCACTACCTTTGACTAGAGCCCATAGGAATCTGGTCAAAAGTGGTGCACTATGTAGGGAATAGTGTGCTATATGGGACGCAGAAGGTTTGGATGTCATCCAGAGACAGTGATCCATTAGTAGTTACCTCTTTCCCCTCCCTTGCCCAGGGGATAGGAAGACATGCAATTACGCTATATGGAACCTGACAAGGGTGATCGCATGATGATGAAATGATATTAGCTAATATTAAATGGACTGTAAGCAGTATTTAATCAAACTTTCATTAGAGGGACTGCGGCTCGCTGCAGGTACCACATGAATCATAGTCCTGAAGGGACTGACAGCTTGTAGCTGACCTATAGAACCACACCGTTTGTTGCTTGGGAATATGTTCAGCTGCAGACGGACCGGGTTATTATCGGGTTTTCACGACATGTAATTGAGAGGCTAGTGCAAAGAGAGAAACGTCAGGTGCGTTTGTGCTGTGAATGACGGGACGGGGAACATGTGTGGTAAGGAGTTCTATCGTACAATATGTTAGACGAGAGACAAGAGGTGCTGGTGAGAGCCTGAGTTGGGGAGTGATGAGCAGAGCGGATGCTGCTGGAAAGTGAGACAGTGAGGGCTGGTCTCGGGAAATGGCAGGAGAGGAGGAGGGAAGGAGATGAGGAAAGGAGGAAGGAGGGGAAGGGAGTCAGGGAAGAGAGGAGGGGTAAAAGTCAGACCTACTTGCACTGGGGTTTGTTTAAGGCAGTTAACGTGCAAATCCCTGTATTCTGACAGTAGTTATCACACGGATTGGCCCGCTGGTCACAGCGCTGGTTCAAGAACCCAGGCGTGCAGCTGCAGCACAGAGAAATGATCGCCACATGAACGATTCATATATTGAGGAACACAGAGACAAAGTCTGGGTCTGAAATGGCACCCTATTCCTAAATAGTGCACTCCCTTTGACCAGGGCCCACATCTGGAATAGAGTGCCATTTTGGACACACAGATAAAAGAAGATAGAGCACAATACATTCTCACAGTCCACCAGCTCGGGCCATTGGAGGATACGGAGTATGAAATCGAACAGATGGAGCTAGGCCCTATTCCATCCTAGTGTTTACAGAGGATGTGTGTGTGTGTGTGTTCAGGTGAGAAAGCAAAGCGTTGTGGCAAGCAATCCATCCAATGTCACGCCAAGTGGGAGCAACATAAGTTCAACCATAGGAATAGCCTAAGATCGTTGTTTGAGATCTATAGCATGACACATATAGCCCTCTAGGTACGTGTCGTCTTTGTCCACCACCAACCCAATAAAACAAGCAACTGGATGACAAAGATAAAAGCAACAAACGAACAAAAACAATGAGCGGGAAACTGCTCATTCAAAGCTGTAGTATAGGAGGCAGTGGTATGTACAGTATCTGGGCATACAGTTTAAAGCTAGAATCCTTAATTGAAACAATAACAAAGCACCCACCCAACCTCTGTTTTGGTAATAGGCTGAGGAATGGGCCTGGAGAAATGTAACCACTCTCAAATTCAAAGACAGTGGATGCAAAGGCTATGGATGCAATGGCTGACCGTCCATCACAATTATAGTTTAACAATGTTTTAAGGACATACAGTTTGTTTACCTTTACATTGTTTACAAACATTGGAGTAAAATAAGATTATATTTTAGGTTCTGATGGGGTACGACAGTTGAACTAAGCTCATGAGGCATTTATAAGTTATATTATTCAAGAATCAATGGGTATATATTATTAATTTGGCTATGCAGACTGTAACACATGTATATTACTGAATATGATGAATTCCAAAAGTCCAAAAATGGATGACGCAACTAAGGATTGATCAACTTTGAAAAGCCTCTTGAGAGTGATGCAAGCCCTAGAAACAAACACAACCAAACGCCTCTGCATACTTTAATATCATTTGCAAGAGAAAAAGGAACACAAACCCTTTTACCTTGGGAAAACGTGGAACTATGCCACCTCAGTGTGAGACCTCAATGTTTTCTACTATGTCCCCATCTTAGTAGCCTGGGTCTAATCCAGTCTCTACTACAGTACCTGCTCTGTCTCTCACAGCAAAACCACACAACCACTTTCAATACCACTAATTGTATCAGTGACATGTGTGTGTGTGATACAACTGAAAGCAGAACGAAGACAATCACAATGGCTGCGTTTACACAGGCAGCCCAATTCTGATCTGTCGCCACTAATCGGTCTTTTGACTAATCAGATCAGATTATTTTTTCCAAAATATCAGAATTGGGCTGCCAGTGTATATAGCAGCCAAAGAGAGGTACAGTACTTTCTTTAAGAAAACTGATGACGACAATTGAAAGCAATAGAATCAATGGAAATAAAAACGGATTTACTGGCAGAACGGCAGACTGGTCTCAGGGTCCTGGCGACAGGTTCCTCCGTTGTAACAGTATCCATCACACAGCTGACAGGTGGCTGCCACTCTGCCGTTACTGCAGCTGTAAGGAAAGGACGGGAATACAGCGATGACGTCATAAAGCCTTACAAGCATATGTCTAATGCAGTTATAACGCCCTGATTCATTTTTCTATGACGCAATCCCTGAACCATGGAGACAGGAGAATGCTGACATGTGGTAGCATCCACAAACATATAATTCCTACAATGGATATTCCTTTCAAGTCAATGTTCCGTGATGGGTGGACCGGCCGTATTGAGTGTACCAATAACTAGCATCGGTCAAATGTTTCATTCTAGTAATTCTAGTCTGTAACATTGTTTGGATATTCACAGACTATCAGTAAAATGTCAACTAACTTTTAAACCCTAATCCTAACCCTAAACTAATCCTAACCCTAAACTAATCCTTACCCTAACCCCTGTTCTAACCGTAACCGTAGCAAGCGGTTGCTTATCAACAGATAGATTGTTGATAGTCCATCTTTACAGATGGTCATACGATCTGGACTATCTACTCAGATGATGCTTACTTGCAGGACACGTTGTCCGTCTCCGGGTTGACAGTACACGGTGCCCCTCGACACTGGAGACATCGGTCCACTTCACACTTCACTCCCTCGTATCTGGTTGAGCACACACACTCCACGTGGCTCTTGCTTGACAGAGTACAAGCCTTCGAATTGGTACAGTAGTGATGGCAGATATCTGGAACCAAGGTGGAGAAAAAGAAGCGTATTTATTTCATGTGTTACATTCCTGGTCTTCCACTGTATCAATCAGTGTAACATCAATTTGTTCAGCCCTTGAAACTGAGCTGTTTGCAAGAAAGCATCTTCTGGAGTGATTTTCCTGTCAAACGTATTTTAAACCACCAGAGAGAGGGTGGAGGAGACTAACAAAATATTCCAACTCCTCTTTAGTGTTGTGGTAATTGTGGAAACCACAAACCCCTCTCTTCTCATTGCGGAGACTGAATGCAACATGAAATATTGATTGATTGCTTGTCATAAAACAGGCAAATCTTTGTGTGTGTGTGTGTCTGACTCACGGTAGAGACAACGCTCCCCAGTGTACTCGGCCATACAGCGACACACTGGCTGGTTCCCCTTGCTGACGTCACAGGTGCCGCCATTCAGACAGTAGTTATCACACACCTTCCTCTCACAGACCGGTCCTGTGAAACCCACAGCACAACGACACGTAGGCCTCCCTGAGAAATATCGAGAGAGAGGCAGAGAGAGAGAGGCAGAAAGAGAGAGGCAGGGAGAGAGAAAGAGAGAGAAAGAGAGAGAGAGAGAGAGAGAGAGAGAGAGATGGAGGGAGGGAGAGGGAAAAAAGAGGGGAAAGAGAGAAGGGGGAGGAGGGAGGAAGAGAGAGAGAGAGAGGGGGGGGATGTATTTATTTGACATTCTATAGAAATTGGCAAACAATTGTGTTGCTGATATCAATAATCACAAGCATGTCCACTGTCTAACGTCACAATGGAAAAGCAAGCAAATACAAGGCAGATGTGATTTCTCTCACATTACACACAAAGGTGATGCCCACAAAGAGACTCCCGAGGTCCAATGTTTTCCAAACAGCCATGTCTATTTGCACTGGACGGATTTCAACTAGTTTCACACTGGTCCTATGACCGCTTGGAGAGCTTACATCTGAAATACAACATCTGCTGCCCGCTCCTGACTGGGATGAATAGAAACTTACTGTGTGTGTGTGTTTGCGTGCGTGTGTGCGTGTCTGACGTTCTTTCTCCCGCTGTTCCATCTGTCAGCTAAGAGGCAAGTTGTTATTGATATCGCCATGCCAACACTAACATTTAACTGTTATTTCACGCATTAATATTTGACCGCCTCATTTCCTGGCTTCAAACTCCTCCCCAAAAAATGTCCTCAGAAGAGAAAGAAAAGAGAGAAGTTTGATCTGTTGCCATTTATTTATATCTCTCCACTCTCAATTGTTAATTCGAGAGAGAGAGAGAGAGAGAGAGAGAGAGAGAGAGAGAGAGAGAGAGAGAGAGAGAGAGAGAGAGAGAGAGAGAGAGAGAGAGAGAGAGAGAGAGAGAGAGAGAGAGACTCACTCTGCATTTACCGTAACGGAACAGGGGACCTGGAATTTTAGGGACTTCAATGTGCTTTAACAACTGTTCAAAAATGGATAGCAATGCCACACGTTAAGCGTGTCTTGCATATTCACGGTGCTACCGTAGACGTCCTCGCTAATGCAATACCAAAGTGGGGCCATACATACTGCATTTTCAGATACATCTACAGCGTACATCTCTCAGGGGTAGTCAAACTAAAGAGGTTATTCACTGCACTTTCCTATGGCTTCCTGACACAGGAGGCACTGGCAAAAACAAAAAATTGCACTAATGTCCAATCAACAAATCCATAAAGCAAGGGATTCAAACTCATTCCATGGAGTGTCTCCTGATTTGAGTTATTTCCATTGCATTGGTGTCCAATTAAGATCTAGACAACCAGGTGTGGGGAGTTCCTAACTAATCAGTGACCTTAATTGATCCATCTAGTACAGGGGAGGACCTGCAGGCACACTGCCCTCCGTGAGATAAGTTTGACACGTGACGTCGAGCGATAGTTATTTAGAAGCAGATTATCAATCATGCAGCAGAACTGGCATCTGTGGGCAGGATCTCATTGGCTGTCAGGACAGGGGCCTCGGTCCCAACCAGGTCCCAACGCTCATTTCCCACAGTCACGGATGGATGAGCGCCCTCTCCTGTCCTGGAGGTCCCAGTGGAAGAGCAGGGAGCATGGCCACACACACACACACACACACACACACACACACACACACACACACACACACACACACACACACACACACACACACACACACACACACACACACACACACACACACACACACACACACACACACACACACACACACACACACACACATATAGCAGAAGGGGCTTACCTATGGAAGAGCCTGAGCATGTGCCCCCATTCTGACAGTAGTCTTTACAGTGGTTCACTTCACAGCGCTCCCCGGAGAAATTTGGCCAGCAGTAGCACCGCAGCTCCCCCTTCTCGTTGGTGATGCACCGTCCTCCGTTCTCGCAGGCGGGGCGACACAGCGCTCCTGAAAGCAAATGATGTAGGCCCACGTGTTAAGATTGAAACTATGGCAACCTTGACCTGCTCCCATTAATATCTAATGAGTGGATTAACTCAAGTTTCTGAAAGGCTGGAACTCAAATGGGCTTCACTGACTGTTCTATGCACAACTGCTTGTATGGTACCTTCACTTTCACGCCAATTTACTCAGCATATGAAAGATCCAGTCTCAGTTGGATCAAATGAAAGTATTGCAGGTTGACCAGGCCTACTGCACTGAGATGTTAGTGTCCCTGTAGTCTACTGTCCGGTGATGTTAGTGTCCCTGCAGCCTATTGTACTGAGAGGTTAGTGTCCCTGCAGCCTATTGTACTGAGAGGTTAGTGTCCCTGCAGCCTATTGTACTGAGAGGTTAGTGTCCCTGCAGCCTATTGTACTGAGAGGTTAGTGTCCCTGCAGCCTATTGTACTGAGAGGTTAGTGTCCCTGTAGTCTACTGTCCGGTGATGTTAGTGTCCCTGCAGCCTATTGTACTGAGAGGTTAGTGTCCCTGTAGTCTATTGTACTGAGAGGTTAGTGTCCCTGCAGCCTATTGTACTGAGAGGTTAGTGTCCCTGCAGCCTATTGTACTGAGAGGTTAGTGTCCCTGTAGTCTACTGTCCGGTGATGTTAGTGTCCCTGCAGCCTATTGTACTGAGAGGTTAGTGTCCCTGTAATCTCCTGTCCGGTGATGTTAGTGTCCCTGCAGCCTATTGTACTGAGAGGTTAGTGTCCCTGCAGCCTACTGTACTGAGAGGTTAGTGTCCCTGTAGTCTACTGTCCGGTGATGTTAGTGTCCCTGCAGCCTATTGTACTGAGAGGTTAGTGTCCCTGCAGCCTATTGTACTGAGAGGTTAGTGTCCCTGCAGCCTATTGTACTGAGAGGTTAGTGTCCCTGTAGTCTACTGTCCGGTGATGTTAGTGTCCCTGCAGCCTATTGTACTGAGAGGTTAGTGTCCCTGTAATCTACTGTCCGGTGATGTTAGTGTCCCTGCAGCCTATTGTACTGAGAGGTTAGTGTCCCTGCAGCCTATTGTACTGAGAGGTTAGTGTCCCTGCAGCCTATTGTACTGAGAGGTTAGTGTCCCTGCAGCCTATTGTACTGAGAGGTTAGTGTCCCTGCAGCCTATTGTACTGAGAGGTTAGTGTCCCTGCAGCCTATTGTACTGAGAGGTTAGTGTCCCTGCAGCCTATTGTACTGAGATGTTAGTGTCCCTGCAGCCTATTGTACTGAGAGGTTAGTGTCCCTGTAGTCTACTGTCCGGTGATATTAGTGACCCTGCAGCCTACTGTACTGAGTGTCTCTGCTCATTGAATAGCTAGCTGGTTGACAGGTAGGCATACTGTACCCAACACATTGGTGTCCTACTGTACCTGATGTGTTGGTGTCCCTACAGGTCCTGTTGATTAGCGTGGTCCCTTCAGGACAGAAACAGCTGGCTCCGGCAGGGTTGAGCAGACACAGGAAATCACAGCCCATCCTTAGGCACGGATTGGATACTGACACAGCCAATGGGACAAAGGTTAGAAAGCAGGGTCTGTGAGTTTGTGGAGCGTAGAAACGTAAACGACCGTGCTCTCTACCACTGTGTTGATTGAGTGGACCTGGTTGGTTGCAGTGAGCGTATTCTGTGCTGTCTGTTCATTTTACACTATGTAACACAGACAAAAGAAGGAATATCAAGATGACACGCACTAAGAGAAATTCCTGTTCTGTCATAATGAAAGGCTCAAGCTTTTCAAAGTCAAACATGAGATCCTTTAGATTGTGTTTAACTGAGAGAGAACAAGAGTGTGATCCTCTGGGCTGGGGCTAGGGCTAATGATGCATCAGGAAGGGCTTCAACTGGCCCTTAGAAGTGGCATACAGAGGCATGCAGTAGAGTTCCCACCAAATAGATGACTACATTGCCATTCAACTCTCACAGAACATCCACAGAACCAGACGACAGTAAACAAACAACTGTCAGTAGTCATTGGAGAGTGGAAATAGGAGAGGAAAGGGAGAGGGAGCCAGAGAGAGAGGGGAGAGAAAGAGAGAGAGGGGAGAGAAAGAGAGAGAGGGGAGAGAAAGAGAGACAAACACAGACAGACAGACAGACAGAGTGAGAGAGACAGAAAGAGAGAGAATGGGGAAAGAGAAAGCGATTGTTAAGGTGATTGTTAGCCTACCGTCTTGCTGTTTGAATCGGTGGAGGACCAAGATAATGGAGGGTCTCTCTACTCCCAGATGGAGTCGTTCCATTGGCTGTTTTCCGTACTTATGGACCCGGAAGACATCATTCCTCATCCCGATCCCATAGATATAGTCCTCAAAGATATCAATCCTTACAGGCTGGGAAAGACCTTGCGACAGAACAAGTGGAAACAACTGTAACACGACTGGTAAGGGAGAAAATGGGCCCCTCAATAATTCATCTGAATTCCAAATAATATAGAATAATATTTAGCAAAATGTTCTATTGCTCTACCCTCCACCCTTGAAGGGATGAGCCGAGCGCATTTGATAAGAATGACAACAACTTGAGGGAATGGACACTTAAAGAAGATGAAACCTGCAGAGTAGCCCTTTACACTCGTACCTGTATACGGGTTGAAAATGGCAGATTTGGACACTGATCAGCGTCTACACTGGAAAGAAGTGGCTGTCCAGTAACATTAACGTGCTATACAGTACATGACGTCAGAGCTCTGTATGGGTGTTGACTGACAGCCACTCTGAACTTGAGCACCGTACACAATAAGTTTCCCCCATCCCTCCCGCTAATTTGGCAACTTTAGCACATTTTGGGCTGTCTGAGCGAGGGAAATGCTGTAAATGAAGATGAATCAATGTGTTTTGAAAGACGAGATGTTGAGGATTATTAAAAAATACTGCTTTGATGGCAAAACACCTGTGAGTGCAAATGCGCGCTTCACATTTCGATATCATAAAAGTCATGTGATATACAGTGTCAACGTTTATGATCACTATGTTTGATGTACGGTTACAAGATGACCTGGCTTTATACCCGGGTTGTCCTGAACAGAATGACCACGCTGCGAACCACGCATGCAATCATGCCTCCTTCTATGCGCACCAAAATGACGATTTGCTTCTCTGAATTGCCTCGTATTTTATAATTTAGCTCGTCATGTTGGCAATAGAACAAGCTTTCAACCAACCATGCCCACCTGACCCAGATAACGATTTATAATGGACCATTTTTGGATTGCGTAAACAAGAACAGTAGTTGTGTAAAAGTCTGCTTCCTCTAATTCCTCAACGGCATAGCTAGCAGAGCTCAAAAAAGTACCTTAGTTATTTGACTTCATTGAAATTACTTAGGATCTCTGCACACTTTGGAAAGGTGTGAGGCCACTTGGGAACACCAGTAAGACCTCTCACTCAAACCCGTCATGTTTTGTCTTCCGTTGCACCTACCCCAAATTTTCCAAGAATATTCTCATGTTACTGAATTTATCCAGAGCATTTTTAGATTTAGTTACCAACAAAAATGTAAAATGGCCATAAATTTAACAGTGTAATGTTTGGATTCAGTCTTGTGTTAGGTCAACTGCTGTGTCATCACCTTTAGTCTAATAATTTCCCCACAATCTCCAAACAGTTCCCTTTGATTGCTACCATGGTTATGCATTTCCATATTTCTTCTGTAGGAAACATTTCAATTTAGCCCTGTCCACATAAGCCATTCTCAACGAGTGTAAAGGGTTAAGGACATGCATGTCTTCTGTGTTCGTCTGTGCTTTGCTCACCATGAGCACTGCTCACCGCCACCACAGAGTCCGATCCATCGAATCGAACGCTCCCGATCACAGACAACTCTGTATCAGCCCAGTACAAACGCTGGTTGAAATAATCAATGGCAAGTCCTGTGAAGTTGTAAAACATATTAGTCACTCTATATGAGCTGTGGGAAAGAGCAGCAAACTTTGCTTCGGACAAGCGCTGCATTCTATCAAAATGTATCACTCGACACTAAACGAAACAGGATATTGATTTGCCTAGATATGACATGTAGGAAATAAATATACAAGTACACAGCTCCATATTTCCTGCTTATGGGAACTTCCTGAAGGTATTGTTATATGTCACATGACCAGAAGTTTGAGATCACCCACCACTGGGTCTCCTGAGGTTCTTCTCCACTAAGATTCTCCTCATAGACCCATCCATGGCAGCCTCCTCGATGTGGGAGTGGTCTCCTACCACTGTCCAGTACATCATCCTAGAGGAAGTACAGGAAGTAAGTAAAGGAAGAATAGGTAATTATAGCAGGTAATACGGACAGGGCAGAGGATCAGGCATAATTTGCCGTCTGCCCAAATGTGTTATCTGCTCAAAGAAAAAATATAGTCACAAAATTGCCAATCTGATATGTGGTTGTTTTACCTAGCAACTTTAGTTGATTGCACTAATTGTCAATTGATAAGAGCGTCTGCTAAATGACTCAAATGTAATTCATGTAAGGATTAATCTTACCCTCGAGCTGGGTTAACAGTGATAGAGTAAGGCTCCCCGGCGATGTCTGTGATGAGACGAGAGCAGTTTGGCCCTGCCAGCTGGCCCACGTTGATGGAATATCTGAGCCTCCTCCAGTGGGCGTTGTAGTAGCTGAACCAATGCATCCTGGAGTGGTCTGTCCAGTAGATGTTGCCAGTCACCCAATCGGCAGATATATCCCTGGGCCTTCTGAAGTCAGGACACTGGAGAAGAAGAACGTGTTAACACGTTTACTGACATGACTTTCATACTCTAACCTGGACATTGACTTACAAACTGAAAGCATGTAGACACACACACATTCTCTCTCTCCCTTTCTCTCGCTCTCTCTGTCGAAATACACTACATGACCAAAAGTATGTGGACACC
Organism: Salvelinus fontinalis; assembly: GCF_029448725.1. Taxonomy (NCBI): domain Eukaryota; kingdom Metazoa; phylum Chordata; class Actinopteri; order Salmoniformes; family Salmonidae; genus Salvelinus; species Salvelinus fontinalis. The sequence goes on from NC_074705.1 coordinate 16,307,850, forward strand.
AGCTCGTCAAACATCTCATTCCAAAAGCATGGGCATTAATATACAGTTGGCCCCCCCTTTGCTGCTATAACAGCCTCCACTCTTCTGGGAAGGCTTTCCACTAGTTGTTGGAACATTGCTGAGGGGACTTGCTTCCATTCAGCCACAAGAGCATTAGTGAGGTTGGGCACTGATATGGGCAATTAGGCCTGGCTCGCAGGCGGCGTTCCAATTCATCCCAAAGGTGCTTGATGGGGTTGAGGTCAGGGCTTTGTGCAGGCCAGTCAAGTTCTTCTAAACCGACCTCGACAACCCATTTATTTATGGACCTCGCTTTGTGCACGAGGGCATTGTCATGCTGAAACAGAAAAGGGCCTTTCCCATTCTGTTGCCGCAAAGTTGGAAGCACACAATCGTCTAGAATGTCATTGTATGTTGTAGCGTTAAGATTTCCCCTCACTGGAACTAAGGGTCCTAGCCCGAACCATGAAAAACAGTCCCAGACCATTATTCCACCTCCACCAAACTTTACAGTTGGCACTGTGCATTTGTGCAGGTGGCATTCTCCTGGCATCCGCCAAACCCAGATTCATCTGTCGGACTGCCAGATGGTGAAGCGTGATTCATCACTCCGGAAAACACATTTCCACTGCTCCAGAGTCCAAAGCAGGCGATCGTTACACCACTCCAGCTGACGCTTGGCATTGCGCATGGTGATCTTAGGCTTGTGTGCGGCTGCTTGGCCATGGAAACCCATTTCACGAAGCTCCCGACGAACAGTTATTGTGCTGACGTTGGTTCCAGAGGCAGTTGGAACTCGGTAGTGAGTGTTGCAACCGAGGACAGATGATTCTTACGCACTACGTGCTTCAGCACTCACCGGTCCCGTTCTGTGAGCTTGTGTGGCCTACGACTTTGCGGCTGAGCCGTTGTTGTCCCTAGATGTTTCCACTTCACAATAACAGCACTTACAGTTGACTGGGGCAGCTCTCGGAGGGCAGAAATTTAACAAACTGTGCCACATTGAAAGTCACTGAGCTCTTCAGTAAGGCCATTCTACTGACAAATGCTTGTATATGGAGAGTGCATGGCCGTGTGCTCGATTTTATACACCGGTCAGCAATGGGTGTGGCTGAAATAACCAAATTCACTCATTTGAAGGGGTGTCCACATACTTTTGTATATATGGTGTCATTTCAGTTCAAGTGTCAAATCAGTGCTACAGTGCTCTTTGAAGTCACACAGCTCCTGTGCTCTGTCCCCTTCACTCCCTTTCCCAGGGCTCAAATCAAACCAATTAATGTCAGAGATATTGAGTGGCTGTTAGGTCCTGTTCCATTCTGGTCTCAAAGGCAGAGCAATTAAGTAGTATAGAGACCCTCTGAGGAAATTGTCTCGCTTTGCTACTCTCATGGCTGTCGTATGAGTGTGTGGAACTTGGAATTGCTACCATCAAAACGAATTTGATATATTCAAGGTTGCACTTTCAGGAGAAATAACAAAGAATATCAGATATTTTCTGTGAGTTATTTCCAAATGGTTTTAATATCAAATGAACATTTTATTTGTCATATGCGCCGAATACAACAGGTATAGACCTTACCGTGAAATGCTTACTTACAAGCCCTTAACCAACAATGCAGTTAGAGAAATAGAGTTAAGAAAATATTCACAAAATAAACTAAAGTTAAAAAAATTAAGAAAAAGTTACAAGAAAATTACCTAACAATAACGAGGCTATATACAGGGGTTAGCGGTACCGAATTAGTGTGCTGAGGTACAGGTTAGTCCAGGTAATTTGTAAAGTGACTATGCATAGACAATAAACAGTGAGTAGCAGCCAGTTGGTCTGCGCATGCTTTGAGTACACGTCATGGTAATCCGTCTAGCCCTGCGGCGTTGTGAATGTTGACCTGTTTAAAGGTTTTGCTCACATCGGCAACGGAAAGCATGATCACACAGTCGTCCGGAACAGCTGGTGCTCTCATGCCTGCCTTGAAGCGAGCATAAAAGGCATTTAGCTTGTCTGGTAGGCTCCCGTCACTGGGCAGCTCGCGGCTGGGTTTCCCTTTGTAGTCCATAATAGATTTCAAGCCCTGCCACATCCCACGAGCGTCAGTTACGGTGTTGTAGGATTCAATCTTAGTCCTGTATTGACCTTTTTCCTGTTTTATGGTTCATCTGAGGGCATAGTGGAATTTCTAAAAAGTGTCTGGATTAGTGTCCCGCTCCTTGAAAGCGGCAGCTTTAGCTTGGTGCGAATGTTGCCTGTAGTCCATGGCTTCTGGTTTGGATATGTACATATGTTCACTGTGGGGATGACATAGTTGATGCACTTATTGATGAAGCCAGTGACTGAGGTGGTATACTCCTTAATGCCATTGGATGAATCCAGGAACATATTGCAGTCTATGCTAGCAAAACAATCCTGTAGAGTAGTATCCGCGTCATCTGACCCCTTCCGAATAGAGCGAGTCACTGGTACTTCCTGCTTTAGTTTTTGGTTGTAAGCAGGAATCAAGAGGATATAATTATGGTCAGATTTGGCAATTGGAGGGCGAGAGAGAGCTTTGTATGCGTCTCTGTGTGTGGAGTAAAGGTGGTCTAGAGTTGTTTTTCCTCTGGTTGCATGTGACATGCTGGTAGAAATGAGGTATAAAGGATTTAAGTTTGCCTGCATGAAAGTCCCCGGCCACAAGGATTGTCGCTTCTGGAGGAGCGTTTTCTTGTTTGCTTATGGCCTTATACATCTTGTTGAGTGCGGTCTTAGTGCCATCATCGGTTTGTGGTGGTAAATAGATGGATACGAATAATATACAGTAGATGATAACTTTATTGGTAGATAGTGTGGTATACAGCTTAACATGAGGTATTCTACCTCAGGCGAGCAATACTTCGAGACCTCTTAATATTTGACATCGCGCACCAAATAGACACACACCCCTGCTCCTTGTTTTACCAGACGTAGCTGCTCTGTCATGCCAATGTACGGATAAGCCAGCCACGTCTCAGTGAAACATAAGATATTACAGTTTTTAATGTCCCGTTGGTAGATGGTCTTAATCGTAGATCGTCCGGTTTGTTTTCCAATGATTGCACGTTGGCCAATAATGCGGAGGGTAGTGGTGGTTTACCTACTCATAGGAAAATTCTTACAAGGCACCCCAACCCCCTCCCCCCTTTCTTTGTCTTTTCTTCACACGGATGAGCCTTGGGCCTTGTCTCGACAAGCAGTATATTCTTTGCGTTGGATTCATGAAAGAAAAAATCTTTGTCCAGTTCGAAGTGAGTCATCGCTGTTCTGATGTCCAGAAGCTCTTTTCGGTCACAAGAGACTGTAGCAGCAACATTATGTACAAAATGAGTTACAAAACTAACAAAATAGCACAGTTGGTTAGGAGCCCGTAAAACGGCAGCCCTCCCCGGCGCCATTATCACAGATTACTTTTATGAGTAATGGAGTAAAGTAACGCATTACTTAATTTTTTTTTATTGGGTAATATTATTAGTTCCTCGTCAACTAACACGTATGTTACTTTCAGAATCTCTGATTCTGATCCGATCTTGACTTCCTCATTTAGTTTTCGAGCGAGCGGAGAAAGGCTGTTTGGACAAATGTCAGTGCCTCCATGAAAATGTATAGAGGGCACACCTCTGATCGTTGCCATTGATCACTGCTGTAATAGCAAAGCCCATAAAGGGCTTTCCTGTCTAGTGGCAAGTGTGCTCTCTATACATCTATATGGGCCCGTGTAGCCTTTGTGCGGTCTATAACCAGAAGTGGTGGCTCGAGAGAGAGATTTTGAATGAAAAGATAGGAAATCTTTACAGATGTTTGGCTTAAAGTATATATGCCTAATTAAGCAGCCCATATGATAGGGAAGCACTAGCACAGGGAAGGTTTGCATGGCTTCAACATATTGTGTCATTATCCAAGGGACTGCCGACTCAGGTCTACTGGCCGTCTCTCTCTCGAGGGTAAACCCATGTGTCTCCTGGCATACTGGCCTTTTCTATGAATTTTTTTCTGTTGGTTAATTTAATTACACTTTAATACTATAGAATTTGCATGCATTCACAAATGTAGACTGCACGATCAATATGTTGTGTTTTTCTTTCATGTGTCTTGTCTAAACAGTATTTCTATCTCAGCTCCGTGCAAAGCGTTTTCAAATCTCAGGCTCTTGGATATATTTACATCTCAAGCTAACTCATGGATAGACTAACCTGTTCCCCCGCACATTGACTCTGTACCGGTACCCCCTGTATATAGCCTGACTAACCTGTTCCCCCGCACATTGACTCTGTACCGGTACCCCCTGTATATAGACTGACTAACCTGTTCCCCCGCACATTGACTCTGTACCGGTACCCCCTGTATATAGCCTAGCTACTGTTATTTTACTGCTGCTCTTGAACTATTTCTTATTTTTATTTATATTTTTTACTTATCTATTTATTACTTAACACTTATTTTTCTTGAAACTGCATTGTTGGTTAAGGCTTGAAAGTAAAGAGTTCACTGTAAGGTCTACACTTGTTGTATTCAGTGCATGTGACAAATACAATTTGACATGATTTGATTAGTCTTAACTTGTTTAGAGTACTTATAATGTAAATATATTGATTTCCCCTTCCTACAGCAGAGCAATTTGAAAGCCACTGATATCAATAGATTTCAGAACACGTTTTATAAGATACTAGCCTACTCCTGTGCCCCAAACTAAACCAAGGGTGCTATGATTGTACTTATGAGGAATCTTAATCTTAATATGAAGGTGGGGATCTCTGGGGGAGACACTGATAGACAGAATTGTTATACCTCTGTTACTATTAATGGCACTACATTATGTTTGTCCTCCATGTATGCACCAAATGATACATTCTTTTTTGAAGACCCGAAGCTTAAATTGTTAGACATCCCAGACTCAGTGACCATCCTTGGGGGAGATTTTAACTTGACTCTAGATCCAACTATTAATACCACCAGTGTTAATATCTTGGCACTCCGGGCACCTTCAAATTATATTAAGACCTTTTTAGATGACTTGAACCTTGTGGATGCCTGGCGCCTAACAAATCCTAGTACTATAGATGATCTTATTTTCTCCCCAACATCAGTCTTTCTCACAAATTGATTGTCTTCACCTCCCCTGAAATGTACATCCCATGCAGAGATTTTAACAATGCTGTTATCTGACCATTCTCCATTATTGATTTATTTTGAGATTTCTCCAGGATTCACAGGTTTTAAGACATTTATTTTTTTATTTTATTTTACCGTTATTTTACCAGGTAAGTTGACTGAGAACACATTCTCATTTGCAGCAACGACCTGGGGAATAGTTACAGGGGAGAGGAGGGGGATGAATGAGCCAATTGTAAACTGGGGATTATTAGGTGACCATGATGGTTTGAGGGCCAGATTGGGAATTTAGCCAGGACACCGGGGTTAACACCCCTACTCTTACGATAAGTGCCATGGGATCTTTAATGACCTCAGAGAGTCAGGACACCTGTTTAACGTCCCATCCGAAAGACGGCACCCTACACAGGGCAGTGTCCCCAATCACTGCCCTGGGGCATTGGGATATTTTTTTTTAGAGTGCCTCCTACTGGCCCTCCAACACCACTTCCAGCAGCATCTGGTCTCCCATCCAGGGACTGACCAGGACCAACCCTGCTTAGCTTCAGAAGCAAGCCAGCAGTGGTATGCAGGGTGGTAGGGAATTCTTAAACAAAAATTTGACTGGCATTAATGATTTCTTACAGGTTAATGCACAACCAGGGGTAGGCCCCCATACATTATGGGAAGTAACATTTACAACTGAGAATAAGATGGTGACTAGTTCTGGGGCTGAATTTATTCAATTGAAAGCGAGACAGAATGACTATGAGAATGAGGACAGACCGAGTAGGCACTTGGCAATGAAACTGACGCAAACTGAACATTTATCATCTATTGATGTCATTAGGAACAATAACGGTGAACTTTGTACCCCTCCCTCCCAAATGAATCATACTTTCACTACTTTTATTCCAATCTGTATACTTCTGAGTTTCCTAAAGACTCTAGGAAGATGTTGTCCTTTTTAATTGGTAAAGATAATACAAAGAAAGAAAGATGCGTTTTCAAAAAAAAAATGGTTCCATCATCTTTGAAATGCAAGAGAAAGGCCATTATATCATTATATCACTATTATATCTTATAAAAGGTGTTCTGAAAGGCCATTATAATTTGGATTTTGGCCACTAGACAGCAGCAGTGTATGTGCAAAGTTTTAGACTGATCCAATGAACCATTTCATTACTGTTCAAAATGTTGTATCAAGTCTGCCCAAATGTGCCGAATTGTTCAATTGATACATTTTCAAGTACATAGCTATAGAGAACATACAAAACATTTATGGTAATACAAATTTAAGTTTACACACTCACCACAAATGTCATAAACTATGGATAATTAGCTTCCCTACAGAAATGACACTCACCACACATTTAGATGGGAGGGGTGGAGGGGCAGACACAGCAGGAGTTTAAACTGTATAAACCAGTTCCTACATTTGAATATAACAATTTAATTGATCAAACAAAACTATGCTACATGTTATCTCTGGGACGCTCAAGATGACAAATTAGAGCAAGGTTACTGAATGTAAGTACATTATTTCCCTTCAGAGGTGAATGTATCAAACCAGTTGCGGTGATAAAAGTTTTTGTTGTTGTGCACTCTCCTCAAACAATAACATGGTATTTCTTCACTGTAATAGCTACTGTTAATTGGACAGTGCAGTAATATTAACAATAATTTAAGCTTTCTGCCCATATAAGACATGTCTATGCTTTGAAATGTTCTTGTCACTTACAATGTCATGCTAATCACATTAGCGCACGTTATCTCAACCGTCCTGCGGGGAGGGGGGGGGGGGCGATCCCGTAGAGGTTAATAGAGTCAGTCTATTAGATGCCCCCATCTCCTTGGCAGAACTGAAGACGGCCTTAGATTCAATGTCAAAATCCAAGTATCCCTCCTGAATTATTGTTGGCTGTGTGGGATTTAGTCGGATCTGTATTTCTAGACTCAATCAACCACTCGCTGGAGATTGGGACATTCCATAGGGACCCAAAAAACAGCAATTTTTTCCTTGCTATTGAAAGGTGTCAAGGACCCACTTGAATGTTCAAGCTACAGGCCCTTATCAATTTGAAATGCGATTTTAAACTCCTTGTGAAGGTCTTGTCAAAAAGACTAGAGACCTGCATATCATCGTTGGTTAATTCTGACCAATCATATACTGCCTATTCCATATTACAGACTCGCCGCTTTTCAATCACAAGCTTACGCTGTCCTCTCATTAGATGCAGATAAGGTGTTTGACCGTGTAGAATAGGCTGTTTTGGAACATGTTGGCTTCGGGTCATCATTAATTATATTGAACAACAATAAAAACAGAACATGTCAAGTGTTAACACCATGTTAACACCATCATGAGCTGAAATAAAACATCACAGAAATTTTACAGACGCACAAAAAGCTTATTCCTCTCAAATGTTGTGCACAAATCTGTTTACATCCCTGTTAGTGAGCATTTCTCCTTTGCCAAGAAAATCAATTCACCTGACAGGTGTGGCATATCAAGAAGCTGATGAAAACAGCATGATCATTATAGGGGTGCACCTTGTGCTGGGGACAATAAAAGGCCATTCCAAAATGTGAAGTTTTGTCACAGAAAACAATGCCACAGATCACCCGGGCAGTAATTCTGTCTGTAATAAAACTCATTCTGATTGGCTGGGCCTGGCTCCCCGGTGGGTGGGCCTATGCCCTCCCAGCCTCACCCATGGCTGTGCCCCTGCCCAGTCATGTGAAGTCCATAGATTAGGGCCTAATGGATTTATTTCACTTGATTGATTTCTTATATGAACTGTAACTCAGTAAAATCATTGAAATTGTTGGGTTTGTATTTTTTTTCAGTATAATATGGCCAGCACCTTATACACAGGCCCCACTGCCAGTGTCCAGATTGTCCTACAAAGATGCACATGGCAGGGTTGTTCTCTGAGTCCCGGCCTATTTCCACTTTAATTAGAACTGCTAGCCCATTATGCAAAATATGAACATTTAGCCTATTACGATAGGAAAGAAACAGTCCACCATATCTCCCTGCATGCTGATGACATCTTACTCTATTTGTCCAATGTCTCTAATTATACAGTGCATTCGGAAAGAATTCAGACCCCTTGACTTTTTACACATTTTGCTACATTACAGCCTTTTTCTAAAATTGATCACATTTTTTTTCACGTCATTCTACACGCAATACCCCATAATGAAAAAGCAAACAAATTTTTAGAAATGTGTGCAAATTTATGAAAAATAAATACCTTATTTACATAGGTATTCAGACTGTTTGCTATGACACTCAAAATTGAGCTCAGGTGCATCCTGTTTGCATTGATCATTCTGTGGTCAATTCTATTGATTGTACATGATTTGGAAAGGCACACACCTGTCTATACAGTGCCTTGCAAAAGTATTCAGCTCCTTTGGCATTTTTCCTATTTTAATTCATTACAACCTGTAATTTAAATGGATTTTAATTTGGATTTCATGTAATGGACATACACAAAATAGTCCAAATTTGTGAAGTGAAATTAAAAAAATAACGGAAAAGTGGTGCGTGCATATGTATGGTGCAACCAATTACCTTCAGAAGTCACATAATTATGTTAAATAAAGTAAACCAGTGTGCAATCTACGTGTCACGTGATCTGAGTATATACAGTTGAAGTCGGAAGTTTATATACACCTCAGCCAAATACATTTAAACTCAGTTTTTCTTTTTTCATCATTGCTGACATTTAATCCTAGTAAACATGTCCTGTCTTAGGTCAGTTAGGATCACCACTTTATTTTAAGAATGTGAAATGTCAGAATAATAGTAGAGAAAATTATTTATTTCAGCTTTTATTTCTTTCATCACATTCCCAGTGGGTCAGAAGTTAACATACACTCAATTAGTGTTTGGTAGCATTGCCTTTAAATTGTTTAACTTGGGTCAAACATTTCGGATAGCCTTCCACACAAGCTTCCCACAATAAGTTGGGTGAATTTTGGCCCATTCCTCCTGACAGAGCTGGTGTAACTGAGTCAGGTTTGTAGGCCTCCTTGCTCGCACACGCTTTTTCAGTTCTGCACACATATTTTATATAAGATTGAGATCAGGGCTTTGTGATGGCCACTCCAATACCTTGCCTTTGTTGTCCTTAAGCCATTTTGTCACAACTTTGAAAGTATGCTTGGGGTCATTGTCCATTTGTAAGACCCAATTGCAACCAATCATGAACTTCCTGACTGATGTCTTGAGAAGTTGCTTCAATATAGCCACATCATTTTCCTGCCTCATGATGCCATCTATTTTATGAAGTGCACCAGTCCCTCCTGCAGCAAAGCACCCCCACAACATGATGCTGCCACCCCGTGTTTCACGGGTGGGATGGTGTTCCTTGGCTTGCAAGCGTCCCCCTTTTTCATCCAAACATACAGCCAAACAGTTATATTTTTGTTTCATCAGACCAGAGGATATTTCTCCAAAAAGTACAATATTTGTCCCCATGTGCAGTTGCAAACCCTAGTCTGGCATTTTAATGGCGGTTTTGGAGCAGTGGCTTCTTCCTTGCTGTGCGGCCTTTCAGGTTATGTCACTATAGGACTTGTTTTACTGTGGATATAGATACATTTGAACCTGTTTCCTCCAGCATCTTCACAAGGTCCTTTGCTGTTGTTCTGGGATTGATTTGCACTTTTTGCACCAAAGTACATTCGTTCAGACAGAATGCGTCTCCTTCCTGAGCGCTATGACAGCTGCGTGGTCCCATGGTGTTTATACTTGCGTACTATTGTCACCACGAGAACACCATCCCCACAGTGAAGCATGACGGTGGCAGCATTATGTTGGGGATGTTTTCATCGGCAGGGACTGGGAAACTGGTCAGAATTGAAGGAATGATGGATTTCGCTAAATACAGGGAAATTCTTGAGGGAAACCTGTTTCAGTCTTCCAGAGATTTGAGACTGGGATGGAGGTTCACCTTCCAGCAGGACAATGACCCTAAGTGTACTGCTAAAGCAACACTCAAGTGGTTTAAGGGAAAACATTTAAATGTCTTGGAATGGCCTAGTCAAAGCCCAGACCTCAATCCAATTGAGAATCTGTGGTATGACTTAAAGATTGCTGTACACCAGCGGAACCCATCCAACTTGAAGGAGCCAGAGCAGTTTTGCCTCGAAGAATGGGCAAAAATCCCAGTAGATAGATGTGCCAAGCTTATAGAGACATACAACAAGAGACTTGCAGCTGTAATTGCTGCAAAAGGGGGCTCTACAAAGTATTGACTTTGGGGGGATGAATAGTTATGCACTCTCAAGTTCTGTTTTTTTTGTCTTATTTCTTGTTTGTTTCACAATAAAAAGTATTTTGCATCTTTAAAGTGGTAGGCATGTTGTGTAAATCAAATGATACAAACCCCCCAAAATAATTTTCAATTCCAGGTTGTAAGGCAACAAAATTGGAAAAATGCCAAGGGGGTGAATACTTTCACATGCCACTGTATAAGGTTCCACAGTTGACAGTGCTTGTCAGAGCAAAAACCAAGCCATGAGGTCGAATGAATTGTCTGTAGAGCTCCAAGACAGGATTGTTTCGAGGCACATATCTGGAGAAGGGTACCAAAAAAAATTCTGCAGCATTGAAAGTCCCCATGAACACAGTGGTCTCCATCGTTCTTAAATGGAAGAAGTTTGGAACCACCAAGATTATTCTTAGAGCTGGCCAAACTGAGTAATCGGGGGAGAAGGACCTTGGTCAGGGAGGGGACCAAGAACCCGTTGGTCACTCTGATAAAGCTCCAGAATTCCTTTGCTGAGATGGGAGAAGGACAACCATCTCTGCAGCACTCCACCAATCAGGCCTTATGGTAGAGTGGCCAGATGGAAGCCAATTCTCAGTGAAAGGGACATGACAGCCCGCTTGGAGTTGCCAAAAGGCACCTTAAGACTTCCAGACCATGAGAAACAAGATTCTATGGCCTGAATGCCAAGTGTCACGTCTGAAGGAAGCCTGGCACCATCCCTACGGTGAAGCATGGTGATGGCAGCATGATGCTGTGGGAATGTTTTTCAGCGTCAAGGTCTGAGAGACTAGTCAGGATCGAGGCAAAGATGAACGGGGCAAAGTACAGAGAGATCCTTGGTGAAAACCTACTCCAGAGCGCTCAGGACCTCAGACTGGGGCAAAGGTTCACCTTTCAACAGGACAACAACCCTAAGCACACAGCCAAGAAAATGCAGGAGTGGCTTCGGGACAAGTCTCTGAATGTCCTTGAGTGGCCCAGCCACAGCCCAGACTTGAATCCGATCGAACATCTCTGGAGAGAGATGAAAATAGCTAACAGAGCTTGAGAGGATCAGCAGAGAAAAATGGGAGAAACTTCCCAAATACAGATGTGCCAAGCTTGCAGCGGCATACCCAAGAAGACTCAATACTGTAATTGCTGCCAAAGGTGCTTCAACAAATATTGAGTATAGGGCCTGAATAGTCAAGTGATATTTCAGTTTTCAATTTTTTATACATTTGAAAAATTTCGAAAAACCAGTTTTTTCTTTGTCATTATGGGGTATTGTGTGTAGATTGATGAGGAATAAAAACAACTGAATCAATTTTAGAATAATGCTGATACGTAACAATGTGGAAAAAGTCAAGGGGTCTGAATTCTTTCCGAATGCACTGTATATCACACGTACTTGACCTCTATAAAAGAATTTGGCTCCTTCTCTGGCTATAAAATGATCCTAATGCCTCTAACCCCACAGCCAAACAAGTCACATTACCCTCTTTACCTATCACTTTAGAAAATAAGGGATTTACATAACTGGGCATTTCAATTCGATCCAATTTGAAAGTGATGGTTAATGAGAATTTCAGTGCAACATTGGAGAAAATAAAGATCTAAGTACAGTAGATGGTCTCCACTTCGTGTTACTCTTTAGGTTCTTTTTTTGTTGTTACTCTTTCTGGGAAGGCTTTCCACTAGATGTTGGAACATAGATGCGGGGATTTGCTTCCATTCAGCCACAAGAGCATTAGTTTGGTTGGGCACTGATGTTGGACAATTAGGCCTGGCTCGCAGTCGGCATTCCAATTCATCCCAAAAGTTTTCGATTGGGTTGAGGTAAGAGCTTTGTGCAGGCCAGTCAAGTTCTTCCACACTGATCTCAACAAACCATTCCTGTATGGACCTCGCTTTGAGCACAAGGGCATTGTCATGCTGAAACAGGAAAGGGCCTTCCCCAAACTGTTGCCGCAAAGTTGAAAGCACAGAATCGAGATCCACCAAACCCAGATTCGCCCGTCAGACTGCCAAATGGTGAAGCGTGATTCATCACTCCAGAGAACGCAATTCCACTGCTCCAGAGTCCAATGGCGACGAGCTTTACACCACTCCAGCCGACGCTTGGCATTGCGCATGGTGATCTTAGGCTTGTGTGCAGCTGCTCGGCCATGCAAACCCATTTCATGAAGCTCCTGACAAACAGTTATTGTGCTGACGTTGGTTCCAGAGGCAGTTGGAACTCGGTAGTGAGTTTTGCAACTGAGGACAGACCATTTTTACACGCTACGCACTTCAGCACTCGGCGGTCCCATTCTGTGAGCTTGTGTGGCCTACCAGTTTGTGGCTGAGCCATTGTTGCTCCTAGACATTTCCGTTTCACAATAACAGCACTTTTGCACAGCAGCACAGTTGACTGGGACAGCTCTAACAGGGCAGAAATTTGACTAACTGACTTGTTGGAAAGGTGGCATCCTATGAAGGTACCACGTTTAAAGTCACTTGGCTCTTCTGTAAGGCTATTCTACTGCCAATGTTTGTGTATGTAGATTGCATGGCTATGGGCTCGATTTTATACATCTGTCAGTAATGGAAATAGTCGAATCCACTAATTTGAAGGGTTGTCCACACACTTTTTTTCCGAATAGGAAACATCCTAGAATTAGTCTCTACTTTGCAAAGCCCCAAAAATGTTGAAGGGCTCTCTCTACCCAACATTAAACTCTACTATTGGGCATTTCAGCTGTCACTGAGTATTTGGCTTGAAGTGCCTTTGCGGAAAATAGAGGAGGCCAAGTCTCACCCAATTAGAATTCAGGACCTTCCTTCTTCTGCGATAAAGCAAAATACTGCCTCATCTTTTATGGGATCTATTGCAAAAAATACATTGACTGTTTGGTACCAAATTAATAATTATCTGGGCACAACTTGTAATTTTCACGATATCTCCTATTTGCAGTAACACTTTTCTTTATCAGGCTCTATGCCCTTTAACTTCCCTCCCTCCAAGGTAATCATGTTTTGAAGGATATCTTCAACCTGCAAGGGTTTCCTTCAAGATCAGAAAAAGTAATATTCTCTCCCTGGTTCTTCCGATTTTTATTTTATTTGATCTCAGACTCCATACAGTGTTGAAAACCTACAGGACCATGAACCAGGCTACCACTCTTTATTGAACTAAGTGATGTAATAAATGTACCCAATCTAAGGTGGGCAATTATATGCATAAGGTTTTGGAGCTGTGTACAAGTGAAGACTTTGGGTCTTTGAGTTCATGTTGTTGATATTTGATATGTTATTCAAGGCAGGAACATACCTGCAAGGCCCATCCCTCCTCTTGCTTGGTTGTAACCCTAGCATTTTGCTAACTTATGAAGAGAGGCGGATTGTTATGGCTGCAATAACAGCAGGCAAAAAAAAAACTATTCTAACATGCTGACCATAAATGTAACATATACATGTTATTCAATCATTGCACGCATACTGCTTGTGCGCGCCAAGAAGCGTCTGCGTTAGCAAGTGCTAAAATAGAAGTCTGTTCTATTTGTGATGCTGAACGCGGTGCAAGTCCTGCCTCTCCTGTCTCCTCATTGGTTTATAGAAGCAGATACCCACGTGCCATCTGCTCATTGGTTATACCCACGTGAGTGATTGAAATATGAACTGAGGTCGGTCGGTCATCATGGTAATGCTATGAAAGTTAGATGCCAATCGCCATATAAAGTTCAAAGAAGAAAAAGCCTGGAAGGAGGAGAGATGACTAGAAACGGTTGACCGTTTTATTTGTGGATTAATTGTTGGAGTAGAGGACCTTGTGCATTTCAGGTAAAATAACAACTCAACATTTATATCCCAGGACAAATTAGCTAGCAACAGCAAGCTAGCTAAATAGGACAAATTAGCTAGCAATAGCAAGCTAGCTAAATAGGACAAATTAGCTAGCAACAGCAAGCTAGCTAGCTAAATTGCCATACATTTTTACTGCTTTTCGACCTGTCCCCAAATTAATATAATTGGTTCAGAGTTTGTTTTGATATTTCAACCTGCATGTTGTGATCGCGTTTGGTAAGGGAGGACAAAATCAATTTGCGCACGTCTGAGCATGGTGTAAGGAATTGGTTTGAACTGGGTATTGCCCTTTGCAGATTTTGGTTGCTTATGTATTTTGACATTGCACAGCTGGAAAGAGCCACTGCCAGACTGTGCGGGGCCAAGCCCGAAACTCTGGTCAATTGGTCACATGCTATGTCCCACTTGCAAGAGCAAATTTAACAACAATGTTTGGTCTTGCGGATGGGAGATAACATTGTCCTTCTCTGTCTTTTTAAACAGTTTGTTTTCCTATGCGGCTCTGGTTTGGTAGCCTTTGAGAATAACATTTGAATAGACTGATTGAATTTGGAAACACAAACATATTTGTCTTTAAACTGTTTTGTTCTTTTTCATTTGTATGTTTTAGTTTTTTTACATCTTGTTTGTTTGTTTTCCCCCTGGACATATTAGTATGTATTGTATCTTGAAACTGTAATTGTCTAGGACATGCAAGAAAAACAAAACAATTAATGTTCGCAACAAAAAAGTGAAGCATCGCCATAGATGAAATGAGAAATTAGTGATCAAACCTGAGTTAGTAAGTAGCCTGTCTTTGATAGAAGGTGAACAGCTCGCCTTGCTCCCTCCGACTGTCAAACAAACTGCGAGATTTGGGGATTTTTTTTCACGAAAGTATCACAAAGTACTATTATGAGTAATGTGACGCATTACTTTTCATACAAAGTAATATATTACCTGTTCAAGTAACTAATCCCAACACTGTTAACATGCAACAGATTCATATGTTAATGCAAACCCCAAATTTCCCTATAGAGGTGCTGACTGAGGGTAAACTGTATAAATAATAAAGAAAGCCGCACACTAAAATATGCTCCCAACAATTTAATGGTTACAGCCAAATTGTTGGGAGCATATTTAGAGTGTGATTTAACAGAAAATACACAACATTCAGATACAGTAATAAAAATGATTACATTAAGTAATAACCCACCACCTCTAGCCCACTCAAACCATTTACTTACTATGATTCCGCTATTTGAATTGTTGGGAGCATGTTTAGAGTGTATACGGTATAATATACCTCAGCTTTCAGCCAATCAGCATTCAGGACTTGAACCACCCAGTTTATAATAAGTAATAACCCTCCACCTCTAGCCCAGTCAAACCCTTTACTTACTATGATTCCGCTATTTGACTTGGTGAGACTTCTGTCTACGATGTCTTTGTAAAACATTCCACCAGGGTTAAACTGTGTGGCCCAGACAAACTTGTGTCGGTGAAAGAGAGCGTCCATCCCAATGATTTTAGCATTGTCCTCAATGCGAGCATGCAGTTTCTGTCCGTGGCTCTGCTTAAACGGATAGACAAAACTTCGGATTTCAGTGTCATTAGCGACGTAGAGCACCTGATCCTCTGGTCCTGCCCGTTGAGTTCATTAAGGTAGAAGAAAAAACACAAAGGAAATAATATAAATGAAAAAGAGTGTACATTCCAGATTACAACACAATAAGCATATTCAATGTAGCTTCTACACAATTAGCATATTATAATCGAAACAGATAGTAGCAATCAGAATAATTGTGATGCATAATTGATCAAGCCTAATGAAGTGGAATTTTGATGTGATGTGTGAATATCAAATTGTCATGCGTTTGATTACGTACTGTACATGTAATCAAAATAGTCACGGTAAGCTCTTACCTTTGGTTATACATTCACCGTCGATTTCTTTAAAGTTACGGTCACATGTGCATTTGAAGGATCCTTTGGTATTGGTGCAGTAGTGAGAGCACATGCCAAACTGAAGGCATTCATTGATCTCTGAGAAATAGATAAAGAACGAAGGTTGTAATTCCCATACAGCCATACATGATTAAAAGAGGTTCCGTCACAATTCTGTCTGAGCTCTGTCCTTGAATATACAGAGATAACCTCTTAGGAGTAGTACCAATTCTATCTTTGACAGTTCATATCTCAAAACTAGCCCAACACATTTATCAAATAGAAAGAACAGGCAGAGTAGCTACGCTACACATTGCCATTGTCCAGTGGTCAGGAGCTATCGGAGCTTTTCTGCCGTGATAACGACAGACTTGACGCGATGGTGCATGCACTGTAAAGTGGGGCCTTCTTGCTGTCTGCTCTCTATTAGAATGGCAACTTCACATTTCAAACTCTTAGCCGCAAATGAATGCAAAATAAAAACCCTGCGACAGAGAAGATAAAAGGCGACGCCGTAGCTGTACCTTCACATTGCCTCGTCGTCTGGCTCCTCTGAAAGCCAGCCTTGCACTGACAGAGTGAATCTGTTCCTGTGTTATTGCAGAACGCGTCATCTCCACATAGACCCACTCTCTCTCCACATACCCCTGCCTTGGAAACCACTGTAGAAAACACGGACATCACAATAACCCATCACATATGGTGTAAGTTGGATGCTCTTTGTGCACAAAAAAAGGGTTCCAAAAGGGTTCTTCGGCTGTCCCCATAGAATAACCTTTATTGGTTCCAGGTAAAACCGTTTTTGGTTTCTACATGGAACCCAAAAAGATTCTACCTGGAATCAATAAGGGTTCTTCAAAGGGTTCTCCTATGGGGACAGCCGAGGAACCCTTTCATATATTTCTCTCTAAGAGTGTGCTTTGATTAATACACTGAAATTGTAACATGGTGATTTGAATAATAAAAACATCCATTAGCACAGTCAGTACACCACTTCCCTCTCATTCAGCTTTTGTAAATGGAGAATTCTACGTGCTGGGATTAAACATGCCCTGAGTGCACAGATGTTGTTAGAGCTGACAGTTCCCAAAATACATGATTTTATGCATTTTAGTTATGCTTTTAGTTCCGAATGTTCGATCCAGGAGAGAGCATTTATTTGGAAGATTATGTGGGACTTATCCTGCCTTCCTTCCTTCCTTATACAATCTTTCTTGGGAGTACTGAAACTAACTGAGCCTGAACTGAAATGATAGAGACAGATAGAGAGAGACAGATAGACAGATAGAGAAAGACAGATAGACATAGAGAGAGAGACAGATATATACAGAGAGGGGGAGAGACAAATATAGACAGAGAGGGGGAGAGACAAATATAGACAGAGAGGGGGAGAGACAGAGACAGATACAGAAAGCAAGGGAGAGAGCGAGAGAGAGCGAGGGAGAGAGTGCGAGAGAGTGAGCGAGAGAGAGCGAGAAAGCACGAGAGAGTGAGCGTGCGAGAGAGCAAGAGAGTAAGTGTGAGAGAGTGAGTGCGAGAGAGCGAGAGTGAGTGCAAGAGAGTGAGTGCGAGAGAGCGAGAGAGTGAGCGGGAGTGAGAGAGAGAGAGCGCGAGAGAGCGAGCAGGAGAGAGCGAGCATGAGAGAGCAAGAGAGAGAGAGAAAGTGAGAGTGAGAGAGAGAGTGTAAGAGAGAGCACGAGAGAGAGAGAGAGAGAGAGCGAGAGAGAGAAAGTGAGAGAGAGAGAGTGAGAGAGAGAGCGAGAGTGTGAGAGAACGCAAGAGAGAGAGAGAGCATGCAAGAAAGAGAGCGAGAGCGAGAGAACGTGCGAGAGAGAGAGCGAGCGCGATAGAGTGAGAGAGTGAGCGTGAGAGAGCGAGAGAGTGAGCGAGAGCGAGGGAGAGAGAGCGAGGGATAGAGAGAGAGAGTGCGAGAGAGCGAGCAGGAGAGAGCGAGCATGAGAGAGTGAGTGCGAGAGAGCGAGAGAGCACAAGAGAGAGAGAGTGGGAAAGAGAGCGAGAGAGCGAGCGTACGAGAGAGGGAGAGAGCGCGAGAGCGGGAGAGAACGCAAGAGAGAGCACGAGAGAGAGAGCGAAAGCATGCGAGAAAGAGAGCGTGCGAGAGAGAGAGCGAGAGCTAGAGAGAGAGAACGTGCGAGCGTGAGAGAGCGTGAGAGAGCGAGCGCGATAGAGTGAGAGAGTGAGCGTGAGAGCATGTGCGATAGAGCGAGAGAGTGAGCGAGAGCGAAGGAGAGAGAGTGAGGGATAGAGAGAGAGCATGAGAGAGTGAGAGAGAGTGCGAGAGAGTGAGAGAGGGAGCGAGCATGAGAGCCTGAAAGAGAGAGAGCGCGAAAGAGAGAGAGCGCGAAAGAGAGAGAGCATGAGAGAGAGAGAGAGAGAGAGAGAGTGAGAGCATGAGAGAGAGTGAGCGTGAGAGAGCGCGAGAGCATGCGAGAAAGAGAGAGCGAGCGTGAGAGAGCGTGAGAGAGAGAGCGAGCGCGATAGAGCGCGAGAGAGAGACAAAGACAGAGATTGAGATCGATATCGAGGGAGAGATATTTTGAAAGAGAGACAAAGGTCAACATCGAAGAGTGAGAGACTTTGGAAGCCACGTACCACCTTTACAGTCGAGTTCATCCGAGCCCCCGTCTCCACAGTCATCGAACAGGTCACACTGCAGCTCCTGCGCGACGCAGCGATGGTTACTGCAGGTGAACTCCACCTTACCACAGGGCCTTGGGGTCTGCATCACGTCTTCTGATCCAGGATACAGGACAAGCCAGGGGGAGAAGGAGAAGGTAACAGCCATGGGGCCAAAGACAGAACAGGCATGTTTCAACACCATAGCTAGGCTATTGCTATCTCCAGCTTAAATTTTTTACACTAACAATGATGGACGTGTGTGTGTGTGTGTGTGTGTGTGTGTGTGTACAGAACTCCCCTGTAAAATAGATATTGGTCTTAATGGGACTTCCTGCTAAAATAAAGGTGAAATAAAACATGTAGACAAAACAGAGGAGCTTTGTGATTCTGGGTTATTTGTGATCATCTGAATGATTTAAGTTCAAAAGTTAGCAGACATGATTGGACTCACCACAATCGTCTTCATCGGAGTTGTCCCCACAGTCGTCGATTCCGTTGCACACCTGCTCCGAGCGCAGACACACCCTGTCGTTCCTACAGCGGTAGGGTCTGCTCGGTGGACACGGCAGTTTAGCACACATGGCAGAGTCTTCATCAGAGTTATCTCCGCAGTCATCCTCTCCATCACACACCCAGATGTAAAGCTTACACAGTGTGTTGGTACAGATAAACTCATCCGCACGGCAAGAGTGGGCTGCTGCAAGAGAAACAACACAGTAGGAAACAACATGATTTTTCACCTAAATATGATTTTTCACCTAAATATGATTTTTCACCAAAATAGTTTTTCACCAAAAATATGATTTTTGGACTAAATATGATTTTTCACCTAAATAGTTTTTCACCAAAAATATGATTTTTGGACTAAATATGATTTTTCACCTAAATGCGATTTTTCTCCAAAAATATGTTTTTTCACCAACATATGATTTGTCCCCTAAATATGTTTTTTTTTAAACAAAAATAAGATTGACCTATTGAGTATTACTTGGGAGAGTAATACTCAATAGGTCAGAGGAGGGACCAAGTCACTATTGTTTGAGTCACAAGCAAGTCACAAGGTCCAAGTCTCAAGTCGAGCCCCAAATAGAACTGTCAATTAAAAAAAATACACATACAGTACCAGTCAAAAGTTTGGACACACCTACTCATTCCAGGATTTGTCTTTATTCTTTACATGGTAGAATAATAGTGAAGACATCAAAACTATGAAATAAGACACATGGAATCATGTAGTGACCAAAAAAAGTGGTCACTACATGTCAAGGCACACCCTGCCGGTGTGTATTCGTTAGTTGGATTCCGATTTCTAAACGTTTTGTCTGTTGCTAAACGTTTTGCAGTGGAATTAGACTAATGAATACACCCCTGTTATCAGAAACGATATAGAAAGAATATAACTTGAATCCAATATATATTTAGAAATGTGAAATACTGAAAACTGAATGAATACATTAATACATGGGTATTGGCATGTATTGGTCCCACTGAATTATTTGTGTCAGTTAGTTTATATTTATTAGTTGAATTTCATAGATGTAAATGTCAGGTAGCCTAGCAGTTAAGATCATTGGGCCAGCAGTAACCGAGCTGACAAGCTGAAAAATATGTCGATATGTCCTTGAGCAAGGCATTTAACCCTAATTGCTCCTGTAAATCGCTCTGGATAAGAGCATCTGCTGAATGACTTAAATGTAAATGCTTTGACATGTAGTGTCACTACACTACAGCAAAAAATATTTTAGATTTGAGATTCTTCAAAAAAGCCACCCTTGCCTTGATCACCACTTTGCACATTCTTGGCATTCTCTCAACCAGCTTCACCTGGAATGCTTTTCCAACAGTCTTGAAGGAGTTCCCACATATGCTGAGCACTTGTTGGCCGCTTTTCCTTCACTCTGCGGTCCAACTCATCCCAAACCATCTCAATTGGGTTGAGGTCAGGTGATTTTGGAGGCCAGGTCATCTGATGCAGCACTCCATCACTCTCATTATAGGTCAAATAGCACTTACATAGCCTGGAGGTGTGTTTTGGGTCATTGTCCTGTTGAAAAACAAATGATAGTCCCACTAAGCGCAAACCAGATGGGATGGCGTATTGCTGCAGAACGCTGTGGTAGCCATGCTGGTTAAGTGTGCCTTGAATTCTAAAGAAATCACAACAGCAAAGCACACTCACACCTCCTCCTACATGCATCATAGTGAGAACCACACATGTGGAGATCATTCTACTCTGCGTCTCGCAAAGACACGGTGGTTGGAACCAAAAATCTAAAATTTGGACTTCGCCTGAAATGCTTTTCCAACGGTATTGAAGAGTTCCCACATGCTGAGCACTTGTTGGCTGCTTTTCCTTCACTCCGCAGTCCAACTAATTCCAAACCATCTCAATTGGGTTGAGGTCGGGCGATTGCGGAGGCCAGGTCATCTGATGCAGCACTCCATCACTCTCCTTGGTCAAATAGCCCTTACACTGCCTGGAGGTGTGTTGGGTCATTGTCCTGTTAAAAAAACAAATGATGGGATGGTATATCGCTGCAGAATGCTGTGGTAGCCATGCTGGTTAAGTGTGCCTTGGATTCTAAATAAATCACAGACAGTGTCACCAGCAAAGCACCATCACACCTCCTCCTCCATGCTTCATGGTGGGAGCCACACATGCAAAGATATTCCGTTCACCTACTCTGCGTCTCACAAAGACACGGCGGTTGGAACCAAAAATCTCAAATTTGGACTCATCAGACCAAAGGACAGATTTCCACCGGTCTAAGGTCCATTGCTCGTGTTTCTTGGCCCAAGCAAGTCTCTTCTTATTATTGGTGTCCTTTAGTAGTGGTTTCTTTGCAGCAACTCGACCATGAAGGCCTGATTCACGCAGTCTCCTCTGAACAGCTGATGTTGAGATGTGTCTGTTACTTGAACTCTGTGAAGCATTTATTTGGGCTGCAATTTGCGGTGCAGTTCACTCTAATTGTCACGCCCTGACCATACAGAGCCTTTGTTTCTCTATGGTGTAGTAGGTCAGGGTGTGACTAGGGGGTATTCTAGTTTATAATTTCTATGTTGTGTTCTAGTTTATATTTTCTATGTTGGTGTTTTGTATGATTCCCAATTAGAGGCAGCTGGTAATCGTTGTCTCTAATTGGGGATCATATTTAAGTAGCTATTTTTCCCACCTGTGTTTTGTGGGATGGGATATTGTTTTGTGTTTGTGAACCACGTAGTCATGTTTAATTGTTAGTTTATTTGATTTATTTGTTTTTTGCTTTAGTTTCACTTTTCAATAAATATGTGGAACTCAACATCCGCTGCACTTTGGTCCCGTTCTTACAACAACTGTGACACTAATGTACTTATCCTCCGCAGCAGAGGTAACTCTGGGTCTTCCTTTCCTGTGGAGGTCCATGACAGCCAGTTTCTTCATAGCGCTTCCACAAATTAACTTTTAACAAGGCACACCTGTTAATTGAAATGCATTTCAGGTGTCTGCATCATGAAGATGGTTGAGAGAATGCCAAGAGTGTGCAGAGCTGTCATCAAGGCAAAGGGACGCTTACTTTGAAGAATCTCTAACACTTTTTTCTAACTACATGATTCCATATGTTGATTTCTTCACTATTATTCTACAATGTAGAAAATAGCAAAAAATTAAGAAAACCTTGAATGAGTAGGTGTGTCCAAACTTTTGACTGGAACTGTGTTTGTGTGTGTGTGTGTGTGTGTGTGTGTGTGTGTATACATTTGTGTGTGTGTATATACGTGTGTGTGTGTATATATCTATATCTACGGTATATACACAATGACTTGTTCAACTACAAATCTTTGTCTATTTATTGATGCTACCAGACAGCTTATTTTATTATTTTGTCTACAACACATGATGATTATGTAATAATTCATTTTAACAACAAATTCCAAATGCAAGCTTTATGAGTACATTATCAATTTCAAACAATTTTGACATACCAAAAGACCAGTCGTCCTATTCTAGTAATTGTTGCTTGATGCCACATCGATAGTGCTCTTGCAAAATAAACAGTTAATATTCTTTATTATCAAAATGTTTTTGAGTTGCATATTTATTTATGGCAATCCTCTCCATACAATTTGACATTGCTCTGCTCCCGATCCTATAGCTGTACAGCAAATTAGCAATCTGTTCACTAGCACACCCAACCTGTGTTGATTGACCGTTTGCTGGTCCAATCAGTGGGCAGTGTGTGTGTTTCACTAGCCAATCTGTTACACGTGCATTTTGCAAGTGCAATGCTGCGACTACTGTGTCTGACTGTGTGGAAATTAATTCACTGAGACTCTGTGCCTCAAAATGACTGACACACCTGGCCAGGTAATTTAGTCATCAGTCTCTAGTCAAAGTCGAGTCTTGAGGCTCCAAGTCGAAGTCAAGTCTCGAGTTCTTTTCTTTTCTATCAAGTCGAGTCTCAAGTCATGAAATTTGTGACTCGAGTCAGACTCGAGTCAGAGTTATGTGACTTGAAGCCGCAATAGGTTGAACTTGAATGCTTTTCTGAGAAGATGAGGGAACAGCTGTTTCTCTTTATATTGATTTAATACTGCAACCCACTTTCTACTTGCCTCTCCCATCCAGTGGTGTAAAGTACTTAATTAGTACTTATATATTTTTTTTCTTAAGTCGTTTTTGGGGGCATCTGTACTTTACTTTTTATATTTTAGACATCATGTACTTTTTACTCCACTACATTCTTAAAGAAAATAATGTACTTTTTACATTAGTTTTTACTTTTTACATTTTCTGACACCCAAAAGTACTAATGTTGAATGTTTATCAGAACAGGAAAATAGAAAATAGATGCACTTATCTAGAAAAAATTAAAAAACATCCCTGGTCATCCCTATTGCCTCTGAACTGGCAGATTCACTAAACACAAGTGCTTTGCTGGTAAATGATGTCTGAGTGTTGGAGTGTGCCCCTGGCTATCCGTACATTTAAAAAAAGAAAAGAAATGAGTGCTGTCCGGTTTGCTTAATATAGAGTATCTGAAATTATTTATACTTTTACATTTGATACTATATTTTAGCAATTACATTTATTTTGCTACTTAAGTATATGTAAACTAAATACACTTAGACTTTCACTCAATTAACATTTTACTGGGTGACTTTCACTTTTACTTGAGTCAATTTTTATTACGGTATCTTTACTTTTGCTCAAGTACTGTATGACAATTGGGTACTTTTTCCACCACTTTACCCATCAACATTTCCTCACAATTACAGAGAGCACTCTGACTGAAGAGAGACAGCAATGGACACACATTTTTTACATAATACTGACTGAGTGAATAAAGAACATTGTGTGTGTGTGTGTGTGTGTGTGTGTGTGTGTGTGTGTGTGTGATGAGCTTGTGCATGCGTGTGTGCATGTGTGTTCTCGGCTCACCCTGGACACAGTTATGCTCATCACTGTGATCCACACAGTCAGGCAGGGCATCACAGTGCCAGCGGCTAGGGATGCAGTGAGCTCTGTTCAGACACAGGAACTGATCCTCCCTGCACTCCCTCACACAGTCTACCTGTCGGCACAACACACACACACACACACCTCAAAAACAACAAACACAGACACCCCTGTCCGCCACCAAGCCATTCCACTGCCAGGTCTCAATATGGCTTGTCCAAGTCTTAACATTACATTATGATGTATGCGAAGAAGAAGAAACAGGAGAAGAATATTTTGTCCATTGTAATTTTCAGATGAACTGTGAATTAGATTTTTACAAAACATGACAGAGGGATGTGTTATAAACTGTGAGTTATAGGTTGAATTAATCAACACGTCCCCTGGCGCGAAATACTTGGCCTTTGGTGAGATTGCTTTAATATATAATGCATGAGTCTAGGATGACGTTGTTCTCTCCAGGGGACTCTGTTGGCTGTGGAGAAAGACCTTATTAAAGGAGAGGTAAGCTTCCACTGTATGGAGGTGACTCTGAACTAAGCATGGTTTTAATTACACTGAGATCCTACGGGACTCTGATGTTAGGAGGGAACAGGCAAACACTACCACACTACTTGTATCCAGGTATTTGAGAGATAAGGATATTGATTGCCAAAAGTAATCTTTACATTGTACACAGATGAGTCGTGCTGGCAATCATACAACAGCATTTCAGGGGGATTTCCCATGAAAATATGGACCAAGATAATTAGGACACATTTTCATATGTCGATGACCTTATGAACAAATGACATACATTATTAAAGGACAACAGACATGAAAGGTATCCTGAATTATCGCACAGATGATGGGGCTCAGAGGCTACTATCAGGGACTGCAATCAGGGCTTCATCAGAGAGCACTCACCTCATCAGATCCATCTGGGCAGTCTCTCTGGCCATCACACCTCAGGCGGGCCGACACACAGCCTCCCCCGACACACTCATACTCACTCAGGGCGCAGGACGGAAGGACCGCTGAGACAGATAACATAGCACTTTCGTTCAAAATGACTTACGGTACAGTGAGTGCATACATTTGTATTATGTGTAGTTGTTGAACCCACAACCTTGAGGTTGCTAGCGCCACGCTCCTACCGACTGAACCACGCAGGACCACACTAGACAAAAGAAGCTGACGACACAGACAATCCCCATTAAACCGGTGCTGAAAATACTTCTCAACTGGCCCACGACACCACCTGGTATACAAGTGCAACACAATGGCTGCAGATACAGAAACAGAGCTGCTTCAGAGGGTCCATTCTGAGTGCTATTCCTAGCGTGTTTTGGAGCACTTTGGACCCATCAGAGCAATTCAGTCTCATTCCCATCTGGACTCAATGGGAGAGAGGGGGGAAAAGCTTTTTCATGCATCTCGCGGTGTGGCGTTTCCAATTGGAGGAATTTACAGTGCAAGTGCAGCCACAGCTGTCCACAGGTACTCTCCATATGAATATATAAAGAAAGTACTCAGCTAAAATATTAAAAACAAGTTATTATGAGAGAGAGAGAGAGAGAGAGAGAGAGAGAGAGAGAGAGAGAGAGAGAGAGAGAGAGAGAGAGAGAGAGAGAGAGAGAGAGAGAGACCAACAAACCTGCACGTCTTTGTGTTATATATTTTCAACCCCATCAACCACAACCTTGATTTTCCTGTTTGTGACAATCTTAATGATGTTGCTAATGAATCGTTCCATTTCCAAATTACGCTTTGGCAATATGTACATTGTTAAATCATGCCAATAAAGCAACTGAATTGAGCGAGAGACAGACAGAAACAGAGAGAGAGAGATACAGAGAGACAGCGAGAGGGAGAGACAGAGAGAGAGAGCGAAGAGTCAGAGATCATAGGGAATTAGACCAAATTTCTCAATTGGTACAAAATATATAGAGTACTGCACACACTACAATTACTTAAATTAAAAAATAAGCTCAACTGTACACCTTAATGAGGCAGTGAATGAACCGAGAGAGAAAGCACGCAGGGCATTCCACGCCATTAAAAAACAAAATAAAATTGAAATACCTATTCAAATTTGTCTAAAACGAATTGAATGTGTCATTGAACCAATTGCACTTTATGGCAACGAGGTGTGGGGTCCACTTGCAAAACAAGATTTCACCCAATGGGACAAAAAACAAATTGAAACCCTGCATGGAGAGTTCTGTAAGATTCTCCTCCAAAACTACAAACAATGCATGCAGGGCAGAATTAGGCCAATATCGACTAATAATAAAACCCCAAAAAAGAGCAATTACGTTTTGGAAACATCTAAAATACAGTGACCCGCTCTCATATCATTAACAAGCCCTACAATACCAAGAGCTGAGCAAAGAAAAGAGTCCCCTCATCCAGCTGGTCCTGGGGCTGAGTTCACAAGTCTGTTCTACTAATACACTGAAGCCTCAGGGCCAGAACATCCAATCAATCAGAATAAAACAAATTACAAACTACATTACTTACAGGGAAACACAAGCACAAAGCAAAACACAGTGCTATCTGGCCCTAAATCGACAGTACACCGTGGCAAACTATTTGACCATGGTTACTGATCAAAACCTTAGAAAAACCTTGACAAAGTACAGGCTCAGTGAGCACAGTCTTGCAATTGAGAAGGGTAGACAGGAAAACCTGGCTCCCTGTAGAGGAAAGGCTGTGCAACCACTGCACCACAGCAGAACCTGAGACCGAGCTGCATTTCCTGACAAAATGTCAAGAACATAAAAAATGTAGAGAGTGTCAGTTCCCCAAATTCGAAACCCTTATTCAAGGTTTCAAAGACCTCTCTGATGAGAGTAGGCTACCCGTCCTGTTGGGGGAGGACGCCGAGAGCTGTGGGTTGGCAGCGCACTACATTGATGCCTGCCATATGATGAGGTACAGTGTCTGACAGACCAATCAACCTGCATATGTCCTCTATGCTTATTGTTATTGTTCAGTGTATGGTTATTTTGACACTTGATTATTGTTGTTACTGTTGTCCCATTGACAATAATGATTATTACTATTTAAATTGTGTTAATATTGTAAATCTCCAAAGTAAGCTTTGGCAATATGTACAGTACATTGTTACGTCATGCCAATAAAGCAAAATTCATTGAATTGACAGACAGACAGACAGACAGACAGAGAGAATGAGAGAAAGAGACAGAGACAGAGACAGAGGGAGACATCTCGGTGGGAGAGACACACAGCTCATTTTAATTTCACACCTGTAGTTAGCAGACAGGAGAGAAGGCCAGCTTGCTGATATTGCACCATCTGCTCGAGATGTGAAGTGCCTTGGAGCTACTCTGGCCTTGCATTTACTTCTCCACAAGAGTTCAAGTCTTGGCATGCATTCAACTCATGCAATGAAGCACAAAGGGATTACGAATCTTAAAATAAAAAGGTGAATGTCAGGATATACTACAGTGGAGTGAAATCTGTAATTGCGGTCAACTGAGAATTGGTTCACGTGCGGGAATAACTCTGTTCCTGAAGGTATTAAAGGTTATTTCCTAGCTTTCAATGTAAGACACTGTATCTACAGCCAACTGTATCTATGCTTACTGGTGACGTCGTAAAACGGCAACAGTTGCCGAACAGGAACAAGCACAAACGAACACACAGTCCCCCAATCACAAGGTGTGTGACACACACAAGCATGCGTTCCAACAGAGGGCGGTATTAACATGGTTGTAGGCTTTGAGTAAGACAGTGAAAGCAAGTCCCCACCTACAGCCGCAGCCAGCAACACCTATCCAACAGCTATACAGTAAGTAATCAAGTGTGTGTGTGCATGTGTACGTGTGTGTGTCCGTGCGCGTTTGTCTCTGAGCTCATACCAGGTCCTTGACAGTTCCTCTCATCCTCCCCCATCTTACAGTCCTCCCGGCCGTCACAGAGCCACTTGTTGGAGATGCAGAGGTGATTGAGACACTGGAACTGGTCCGCAGGGCACGAGCGCGTCTCACAGCCTTTTTCATCAGAGCTATCAGCACAGTCACTGTCACCATCACAACGGAAACGAGCAGAGATGCACTCTCCGTTGTCACACACAAAGTCCCTGGAGGGGCAGGTGGCTGGCTCTGAGAGGTGTAAGGGAATAAGGAACGACATTGATTTTAGGCGCATGACAGTGAAGCCTGTTTCCCCAGGACATTCCTCATCATACCAAGCAGAGGTATTTGTTGGTAGTTATATTAGGTCGCTTTGTTTTGCAGAGTCATGTCACACGACCTGGATTTGAACCTTTGAAGCGGTTTCATTGAACGTTCCCCTTTTCTTTTCATGTCAGATGATCCAGCATCATACTCAGACAATCGCTTTCATCTTTGGTACAGTTGTCACTTCTGGAGAAGGCTTTCAATACAGGATAACATTTTGCTACGTCACATGATTGCCCAAAACACAATGCTCTAGTTACAGTGTCAGGGAGTATTCAAGTTCTATAGTATTATACAAAAGTTCATTCCAAGTTCATTCCTTGCAGCCTAAACAAGAGACCGAAGGCGAGGGACTTACTGCAGTTCTGTTCGTCTGAGTTGTCTCCGCAGTCACTCTGTCCATCACACCTCCAGTGTTCCGGGACACAGTTGTTGTTCTGGCACCGGAACTCATGAGGACCGCATGTCTTCTCATCTAGGCACAGAAACAACATGACAGTCCATAAAGACGCAAAACAAGCAAAGTGTCTGAAACGGTAGCCGTGTTGATGTTTCGCATAGTAAGACACGACTTTACATCCTGTATACAAACGGCTGCTACCGTCAAGAAGAAAGACTAGGAGAACAGTAACTTTCCCGTCTTCTTTCTAAAAGGACAACCTAGTAATCCGTCTTTACATGTTGTCCCAACGCTGTAAAATCAGCGACGTGATTTCCTCTCATCTCTCCATCAGACTTTTAATCCAACTATCGGGAGAATAGATAAATTCATAGTGCATTATTAATTGACAACCACACAGTACCATGCTCGAGAGCTAATTCCCAGACTTAGTATGACATTAACAGAATTCAAATTTGACCTGAGCACACCGAGACAGTTGAATACTAAATACATTCCTTCCCATGCCTGAAAGATTTATATTCACATTCTAGGATTAAGAAAGAAAAATAGGATGCTGGGAATTCCCGGACTCGTATGTCGTTGCTTCTCGCCAGTGAAGGTACGTCAAAGCCAGTAAGTGTATACAATACGTGCTGTTAGTGTGTACGTCTCCTCTCGTGCTTAATATCTGCCAGGTTTGACGAGAAGAAACCTTTAAATATGACCCATAGAGAAAATTCCAAAAATGGAACGCCGACTGAAAACCAGAGAGAACGACTCAAATCATAGAGAGACCTTACTGTCATCCCCTCAATCCCCCTAAATGTCACCATTAAATGCACAGGCAGCAGTGGAAATGCCAAGGTCAATCCCTAGCAGTCCATTTGATGAGAGGAAGAGCCAGTAAAAAGACTTAACCTCCTCCAGCTAATCTCTGGCTCTGGCCATATTAACAAGTGCTTTATGAGCATATCAAAGACCAGTCAGCATTAATGAGGTGGTCATCAGTAAAAAAAAATGGCATTTGATGTCTGCGTAACGTTATCTATCACGTTCAATTTAACACGTTTGCGTTTGGCTGCTCAAAGATTGCATATAGTACAACGAGACACAAAGTGGAGATACAGATGTCCCCTTAGAGGAGGCCATTCCATTGAGATCAAAAACTGCTACAACAGACTAGACTGGACTACACTCTTAGAAAAAAAAAGTTGCTATCTAGAACCTAAAAGGGTTATTCGGCTGTCCCCATTGGAGAACCCTTTGAAGAAACCATTTTGGTTCCAGGTAGAACCCTTTTGGTGATTCTACATGGACACCAACAGGGTTCTACCTTGAACCAGAAAGGGTTATCTTATGGGGACAACCGAATAACCATTTTGTCTAAGAGTGTAGACTAGAATATAATATAACATGCATTGCCTTCAGAAAGTATTCATACCCCTTGACTTACTCCACATTTTGTTCTTGATTTTTGTTAGAATCAACATTGGCAGTGACACATGGATTGTACAATATTTGCACATTATTCTTTAAAAAAATCTTCAAGCTCTGTCAATTTGCCATTTTTTTATGTCTTGTATGGCAAGACATAAAAAAATACTTTTCCAAGCTATTTTAAGTCAAAACTGTAACTAGGCCACTCAGGAACATTCAACGTTGTCTTGGTAAGCAGCTCCAGTGTATATTTGGCCTTGTGTTTTAGGTTATTGTCCTGCTGAAAGGTGAATTCATCTCCCAGTGTAAAGGCTGTCGCTCTCCTCATCCTCGGACGAGGTGAGGAGAGAAGGATCTTCAGACCAAAACGCAGCTTGTGGGAAATAAGCCATCTTTTATTTATAAACGAAAAACTGATGATGATGGCAACACGAAAACAAACACTTTACCAAACTTTACAAAAAAACAAGAAAACGACGTAGAACGAAACCTGAACATAAACTCACATCACTAAACGTAAACTCACGGACAGGAACGTTACATCAAAACACACGAACAGCCAAACAGTCCCGTATGTGAAAATACATCGACAACGACGAAGACATCACAGGAGACAAACACCCACAAACAAACAGTGAGAACGCCCTACCTAAATATGACTCTTAATTAGAGGAAAACGCAAACCACCTGCCTCTAATCAAGAGCCATACCAGGTAACCCAAAACCAACATAGAAACAGATAACATAGACTGCCCACCCAAAACACATGCCCTGACCATAAACACATAAAAAACAACATAAAACAGGTCAGGACTGTTACACCCAGTGTCTGTTGGAAAGCAGACTGAACTAGGTTTTCCTCTAGGGTTTTGCCAGTGCTTAGCTCTATTCTGTTTCTTTTTATCCTAAAAAAACTCCATAGTCCTTGCAGATGAGCATACCCATAACATGATGCATTCACCACCATGATTGAAAATATAAAGAGTGGTACTCAGTGATGTGTTGTGTTGGATTTCAAATCAAATCACATTTTATTAGTCACATGCGCCAAATACAACAGGTGTAGACCTTACAGTGAAATGCCTACTTACGAGCCCCTAACCAACAATGCATTTTAAAAAATATATGGATAAGAATATGAAATAAAAGTAACAAGTAATTAAAGAGCAGCAGTAAAATAACAATAGCAAGACTATATACAGGGGGTACCAGTACAGAGTCAATGTGCAGGGGCACCGGTTAGTTGAGATAATATGTACATGAAGGTAGAGTTATTAAAGTGACTATGCATAGATGATAACAACAGAGAGTAGCAGCGGTGTAAAGGAGGGGGGCAATGCAAATATTCTGGGTAGCCATTTGATTAGGTGTTCAGGAGTCTTATGGCTTGGAAGCTGTTTAGAAGCCTATCGGACCGCTTGCTGTGCAGTAGCAGAGAGAACAGTCTATGACTAGGGTGGCTGGAGTCTTTGACAATTTTTAGGGACTTCCTCTGACACCGCCTGGTATAGAGGTCCTGGATGGCAGGAAGCTTGGCCCCAGGATGTACTGGGCCGTTCGCACTACCCTCTGTAGTGCCTTGCGGTCGGAGGCCGAGTAGTTGCCATACTAGGCAGTGAGGAAACCAGTCAGGATGCTCTCGATGGTGCAGCTGTAGAACCTTTTGAGGATCTGAGGACGCATGCCAAATCTTTTCAGTCTCCTGAGGGGGAATAGGTTTTGTCGTGCCCTCTTCACGACTGTCTTGGCGTGCTTGGACCATGTTAGTTTTTTGGTGATGTGGACACCAAGGAACGTGAAGCTCTCAACCTGCTCTAGATTTGCCCCATAACGCTTTGTATTCAGCACATGAAGTTAATTTCTTTGCCACATTTTATGCAGTATTACTTAACTGCCTTATTGCAAAAAGGATGCATGTTTTGGAAAATCTTCCATCTTTTCACTTCGTCATTTAGATGAATGTTGTTGATCCATCCTCAGTTTTCTCCTATCACAGCCATTAAATTCTGTAACTGTTTTAAAGTCACCATTGGCCTCATGGTAAAATCCCTGAGCGGTTTCCTTCCTCTCCGGCAACTGAGTTAGGAAGGATGCCTATGTAGTGACTGGTTGTACTGATACATCCAAAGTGTAGTTAATAACTTCATCATGCTCAAAGGGGTATTCAATGTCCCCTTGTTTTATTTATTTTGCCCATAGGTTCCCTTCTTTGTGAGCGATTGGAAAACCTCCCTGGTCTTTGTTGTTGAATCTGTGTTCGAAATTCACTACTCGACTGTGGAACCTTACAGATAATTGTATGTGTGGGGTACAGAGATGAGGTAGTCATAAAAATATCATGTTAAACACTATTATTTCATAGAGTGAGTCCACGCAACTTATGTGACATGTTAAGCAAATCTTTACTCCTGAACTTATTTAGGCTTGCCATAACAAAGTGGTTGAATACTTAATGACTCAGGTTTTTCATTTCTTATTCACTTGTAAAAAGTCAAGGGTGGTGTGTGATTGCTTTCTGAAGGCACTGTAGCACAATAGAAATAGAACAGTAGAACTCACCACAGTTGGCCTCGTCCGATCCATCAGCACAGTCCGGGTCCTCGTCACACACCCACAGGGCTGAGATACAGTGCATGGAGCTCTTACACTGGAACTGGTTGGCAGAACAGGTACTCTCAGCTGGGGAGGGAGACCGATGGCACAGGAGAGAGAGAAGAGACAGGGAGTTAAAACAGGTGTACAGTATGTCAACTCTGAAGGACAAAGATGAAAAGAAACGTCATCACGTATTATACAAAAATGACCAGTTAACCAGTCTATATAAAAATGGCAAAACCTGTAGGCTAATGCAACCGAAGGTACCAAAATGATCAAAAATGACCAAAACAATAGCAATACACATGTATTGTATTTCAATCAAATTCACACAAATCATGTTATATGTGGCATACAAAACTAGGGTGTGGAGCAATAGAGAAAGTACAATTATGAGTAAATTAGAATCATTTTCCCTCCACACCCTCCTTACGCCACAGTACCCTGACACGCAGAGCACAGCTTCCTCTTTCCCAACAGGAGGTGGCTAGAGCTCCAGCTGCATCTCTAAACCCTCAGCCCTCCCAGCATGATTAGCCCTGGTTAAACCTCCCTCTGTCTCACAAAGACATCCCCCTCAGCCCTCAGACGCAGGCTAAACCTCCTTCTGTCTGCCCTAATCTGCACCCTGGGTGAGACTCAGCTCCTGGAATATCCTCTCTGTCTCGCTCTGTCGCTAACACGCGCGCTTCATTTTGCCATGTAAAAACTGGCGCACTGGCATTTTCCAGCCCTAACGCCAGGGTCGACAATTTACCCATGTAATGTCAGCTGGCTTGCGCCGAGGTGGGAGGGGTGGAAATATTTGAGGTGTGTCCTTGAGAACGTGCGCCAATATGCCAATTTCAGTAACTGCACCTAGGGATATTTAAGGCCGACCAAAAGCTGGTTTTAGCGGTAAAGCAATTGGTAATGACATTGATTTTGCCAGAGGATTCGCACACAGTGGCCTTAAGTACATCACCAAGGCTTTATTGAAATATCATGACTATCAGAACACTCAGACATTCCCCTTTTTATTTATCTTGGACATTATTTTTGTCCAGCTTCTGTGAAACAATTGGACTCATTATGTGCTCTGCCCATTGCATGAAAGGTGTCAGCGAACGTAGGAAGTCTGTTTAAGAACACGTTATCAAAAAAAAAAAAAAAAACATTTGCCAAAAAATGTATCTTCCACTTTCCTCTGTTGGAACTTTAAAACCGCGGGAAATCGCGGGGAATTGGTGCTGAATCCGCTTTTAGGCTATATTTGCCTGTTTTGTTACCTTTCACTTGGCTAAGTCACTATGGCCAAATCAACGGCAATGATAGGCTACAGCTATATACATTGTATTTGGGAGTGGACATTCCCCCGTTCTCTTTATATTGGATCTTTATCCAGCTCCTGTGAAAAGTTTAGATGTGCATCAAACCCTCCATAGTCTACGTTGTTGCCTAAAATTCACAGTATATTCCCACGGGGAGCAATTGTGGTGCCTGTAACTGTATTTAGACATATAGCCTGTGTAAAACCAGTTGTTGTTTCGTTTTAGGAGAATTTGATTGGAAGTACTCGCTCTCTCTTATCAATTAGTGAATTTAATATTGCTTATTGACAACGTTTGGCATGCTAATGCATTTTACAGTAGGCTTATATCAGTGCAAATGCTATGTTAACAATATATTTCCAGATCGATGCCATGCAATTACTGTTCAAAACATGTTCAACATATTTATCAAATATGGGATAGGTCTACTTTTTGTTATTTTGTTTCTGTAGGCTATTTAACAAACTAGGCTATGATAGAGTTGATTACCACGCAATACATAAAATACCATAAATACACAATGTGAGCTTGGGACTATAACGTTCTATCTGTATTGTTGTCAACATTTTGTTATTCACGTGGCCTTGTTCTGTTCAATGTTCTCTACCTATATAGTACCATAAATATCCTAAATCATGTTGTTAAGTTAAAAAGAATACAAGATACAAATTGTTGACACCATTCAAGCCAATGAGGGTTTGGAATTCTACTGCCAATCATCTCAGAATCATATTTTTGCAGATATAACTTTATAGTCCCAAGCTCTCGACAACTTGAAGCAACCACATATTTAGCCATGGAGCATGTTCTGATTGGCCATTGAGAGGTCAAGTCTTGATACACCTTCTTCTTGTTTATTTAGTAAAACCCAGCCCTTCCACGCCACCGCCAGCCACTGCACTCATAAATCTGGTTGTGAAAATAGCAACAAATATTTCTGACCCCTCCCCCCCCCCATACCTATAGCTCTATCGCCAGCCATAGATTTACACTTGTGTTAGGTTTGTAGAAACAGAGCCTACAGAGAAACACTTTACTTGGTGCTGTACATTTCGCCAGCCAACCCGCAGCCCCCCCCCCCCCCCCCCCCCCTCACACCCTCCCCCACCCAGCTCCACCTTCCCCCAGCCTACCAGCGTTGCTCAACCCCCTGCTGGTGCAATTACCAGTATCTTCCTCTCTGTTCCTAGTGGCCTCAGGGCAACACGGCTCTACCACTGAGCCAGGCTGGGGCTGAATGGGACTGCAGCCAGAGACTCGGGAGGTGCAGGGAGGGGAAGGGAAGGAGATTAGACTGCTTCTAGGGCTGGAGCTCTGAGACGAGTCATTAACCCACCACTGTGATCTAACAAGGCGTTCATGGATGGTGTGTATGTATGTGTGTGTGTGTGTCTTGAGACCTTGCTCCAGTGTGTCTTAGAGCTGTCACTTTGATTCATGATGACAACCAGACAGGTGTGATTACAGGTACTTACTAAGATCCTCTCTCTGTCTCTCTCACAGACATGAGGAATTGTCTCATAACCTTTACCTGGTGCTGTAAATTTCAGACAAGTGAAAGAAGCACGCAGAAGTTCAGAACTTTAAAATGTCAAGAGAGAGGGATAACAAGCAGGGGATGAAACTCCAATCAACAGCCACAGTGAGGTCAAACGAGGTCAACTGAAAGGAAACACACATCCTTTTCTTATTATAACAAGGACATGTGGCTTTTATTAATAATGGACCTTCCTTGTGTCTATGAACAGAATTAACCAGGTATGGCAGTATGAACATAGAAGGCTGGGGGCTTTCTTATAATCCAAAGAGAATTGTTAACAGGGTGAATCATTGACCAAGAGTTGAAGATCAGAGGGGAAGTCACAGAGTCTGTCTGTTCAGAGTATGAGTTTCTCTCGACTGTTCTGTTCTTTTTCTCATTCGTCAAAGGGTCGTCTCTCCCGCTAAAGAAATGACCAGAGTGCTAACAACTAAAAGCCTTTTCAATACTTTATTATCTAAATCTTGCAGAGGCTCATTTTTTCATGGCCAAGTGAAATTGAAATCCCCCGGCAAAAAGTACAGCGCTGTCAAACTTTCCTCACGTAGTCAGCCTGTTCTTTAAGACCGCGTCTATAGAGATCCATCTATCTACAGACGATTTGATTCTTACGGCAGTCTGTCTCGTCCTCTCCGTCTCCACAGTCGTCCTGTCCGTTACAGCGCAGGTTCAGTGGGACGCACTTCTGACGCTTCCTGCATTTGAACTGTCCAGACAGACAGATGTAGGATTCTGTAGAAGGTATGAACAAAGGTGTTATCCTCAGCCGAAGGTAGTCTACAATGTCGTTTTTGACAGTTGTGGAAACTTTTGGGGCCGGATTCAGACTAGGATGGATCGTGTCATCATTTATTTATTTACTTTATATAACCAGGTAAGTAACGAGTATGCATTATCTTTTACAATAACGGCCAGAAATGTAAAGAAATTCACCACAGTTGGCTTCATCAGAGTTGTCCCCGCAGTCGTTCTCCCCATCACAGATAAACGGAGGCAGAGCACAGAGACCAGTCCCACACTGGAACCTCCCTGGCTGGCATTTAAACTCAGCTGTGAGGAAAGAAACACACACACACACACACACACATTGCACCGACTCCATAGAAACGCAGCTAGTGAACAAAACCAGGGAGAAGAGTTGTAAACATCTTCTGTACTGTGCAGTTAGTGTCCTGCTCCACTAGAGGGCTGTGAATTGATTGTGTAATTGTGCAGCATACCACCCTGCATACCACTACTGGCTTGCTTCTGAAGCTAAGCAGGGTTGGTCCTGGTCAGGCCCTGGATGGGAGACCAGATGCTGCTGGAAGTGGTGTTGGAGGGCCAGTAGGAGGCACTCTTTCCTCTGGTCTAAAAAATATCCCAATGCCCCAGGGCAGTGATTGGGGACACTGCCCTGTGTAGGGTGCCGTCTTTCGGATGGGACGTTAAACGGGTGTCCTGACTCTCTGAGGTCATTAAAGATCCCATGGCACTTATCGTAAGAGTAGGGGTGTTAACCCCGGTGTCCTGGCTAAATTCCCAATCTGGCCCTCAAACCATCATGGTCACCTAATAATTCCCAGTTTACAATTGGCTCATTCATCCCCCTCCTCTCCCCTGTAACTATTCCCCAGGTCGTTGCTGCAAATGAGAACGTGTTCTCAGTCAACTTACCTGGTAAAATAAATTTTTTTTTTTTTTTTTTTTTTGGTGTGTACAGAAAATGTGACAACTCTTACTGAGACCTTGTCAAGTGTATGTGTCTGTGTGTTGATGGTGACTCACGGCAGTCTGGAGGCTCGTCCGACCCGTCCCCACAGTCGTCCACCGTGTCACACTTCCACCAGAAGGGGATGCACTCATCTGTCCCACAGCGGAACTATAGGACACAACAACAGTAGCTTCAGATTTCATCATCATTCAGGAAGATTTTGGGACACTAAAGTCCCTTACTTGAATCTACAAGTACTAAAGTCCGAGTGTGTAACATGTCAAATATAAGCACTCCTCTAATTATTACCAAGGAAATATTCACTTACTATGACTGTGAAATGTAGTTGTCCCACCTAGCTACCTTAAGATGAATTCACTAACTGTAAGTCGCTCTGGATAACAGCGTCTGCTGAATGAGTAAAAGGTCAAATATTTCTGTAAGCAGTAGGAGAAAAAGGCCACTGACCTGGCTGGCTGTGCAGTTGGAAAGGCAGGTCTTGTTGTCTGCAGCCAGGTAGAAGTGGGTGGGGCAGGCACACCTGTAACCTCCCCCGGGGGAGAGGAGGCACAGGTGACTGCAGCCTCCGTTAGTCACCTGACACTGGTGTTTGGGCACTGCAACGAAGAAAGGGAGGGTAAAACCAACATCCACAGCTAGAGCCCTTTCCCCTCTGCTGTCAGCATCATTAGTCTGAGGGCACATTTGCTCATTACAATTAAAAAGAAACACCTCTCTCTCTCGCTCTCAAAGGCATGCAGACACACACCGAGTGTCTAGACAATTACCGTCGGGTTGGCGGAGAGGGTGGTAAACCTTGATGTTGTGGATGGCTCTCCAGTATCTGAGGAGCTCTGCTCCCTGAGCCCCGGAGGTCTTGTGGGCCCGGTTCAGCGACTTGGACTTCTCATCCGTCCAATAGATGACATCCTCAAACAGAGTCAGCGCCGTCACCTCCCGGATGTCTCGACTAGGCACTGGAATGGAACACACACTGATTAATCAGAGTCTGGAATACAGCCAGATCACACACACATGCACGCGTGAACACACACGCACGCACGCACACACACACACACAATGGATTAACATGCCACTTCTACATTACGTCCATCTGATACTGCTTTAGGAGGAATCTGCTGAACACACACACACACACACACACACACACACACACACACACACACACACACACACACACACACACACACACACACACACACACACACACACACACACACACACACACACACACACACAGCTCGTCCTGAATAATTGCTGTGACAAGCTGCCAGGCTCTGTGGTGTTTTATTGCAGGCAAAGAGAAGTAAAGACGTGACTAAATGGACTGTCTGTCTGTCTGTCAGCATGGCTTAGTAGAGCACGGAGTAGACTATAAGTACTACAGCTAATCACAAACTGGCTGTTGAAGATGAAAAACTGAAATTAAATGAATAATAAAAATACGTTGAGAATGTCGTGACTTCACTTTAATTAACCTCTACGGGATCGGTGTTCTCCTCACGGGACGGTTAAGCTAACGTAGGCTAATGTCTAATGTGACTGGCATGAGGTTGTAAGTAACATGAACATTTCCCAGGATAGACATATCTGATATGGGCAGAAAGCTTAAATTCTTGTTAATCTAACTGCACTGTCCAATTCACAGTAGTTATTTCAGTGAAAGATTACCATGCTACTGTTTGAGGAGAGTGCACAATTATGAACTTGAAAATGTATTAAAAAAAATACAATAAAATGCATGCGTTTTTCTTTGTTATATCGTTTACCAGATTGAATGTGTTATATTCACCTACATTAATTTCAAATATCCACAAACTTCAAAGTGTTTCCTTTCAAATGGTATCAAGAATATGCATATCCTTGCTTCAGGGCCTGAACTACAGGCAGTTAGACTTGGGTATGCCATTTTAGGCAAAAATTTATGAAAAGGGTCGGATCCTTAAGAGGTTTTTAAGCCTTGTTTAATAACATGTTTTGTTTGTGAACCAAATAGTATTGGGGGAAAATTGTGTTCGACCAAATGAATAACTCAAAAAAAGGTGAGAAAAACATTTATCTCATTTCTCACAGGTTGAATGCCAGAGATAGATAGCGACTCATTTCAATTAACACCTTGTTTTGAAGTGTATGAAACAGGCATATTAATGACTTGGCTCATGCTCGGTTTCTATGGAGTTGAATCAATCACGAACAAACCGCTTCACAGTAATGTCAAGGTTTTTATCGAAAGTCTGAAAAAGTACACTCAATTTTATTTGTATTTATTTATTTCATCTGTATTTAACCAGGTAGGCTAGTTGAGAACAAGTTCTCATTTACAACTGCGACCTGGCCAATATAAAGCAAAGCAGTGCGACACAAACAACAACACAGAGTTACACATGGAATAAACAAACATACAGTCAATAACACAATAGAGAAAGTCTATATACAGTGTGTGCAAATGAGGTAGGATAAGGGGGGTGGGGCAATAAATAGGTATATAGTGGCAAAATTATTACAGTATGGCAAATTAAACACTGGGGTGATAGATGACAATGTCAATGACAAACTGACCTTAAATAGGCACAAATTATTATTTGCAAAGCCAATTGAGATCAAATGTTGAGAGTTGAGAGATAGATACAGTAGACAGACAGACAGACAGGGACAGACAGGGACAGACAGACAGACAGAGAGCAAGAGAGAGAGACCAAGACCAAGGGCAATACTCAATTCACTGTCCCTTACCTTTGTGTCTTTTTGAACCGTCCATGTTTGAGAAGAGAATTTGATGCGAGTCAGCCCAGTAAAGTCTTTTTGCTGTGTAGTCGATGGCGAGAGCCGCAGGGCTGAACATGTCTGTGTCGCTGATCACCGTCCGGCTGCTGCCGTCCAAACCTATCCTCCCAATATGGGGATGCTCTCCACTGTCGATCCAGAACACGTAACTACAGAGGAATGAATACAGTTTTCAGCTAGATACCTTAGGCTACCACTCCGTTGGTCAAATGGGCTATGTGAACTGTGAATTGTGGTTGTCTCACATAGCCATCTTAAGGTTAATGCACCAACTGTAAGTCGCTAAATGACACAAATCATGTAAATCTAACTGTGTTTACTTCTCGTTATGGAGTAGTTTACGTGAGATATCGAACTCTGCAT
This sequence comes from Salvelinus fontinalis, assembly GCF_029448725.1. NCBI lineage: Eukaryota > Metazoa > Chordata > Actinopteri > Salmoniformes > Salmonidae > Salvelinus > Salvelinus fontinalis. The sequence goes on from NC_074705.1 coordinate 16,348,385, forward strand.
CAAAATGAGTACTAGACTTCAAAAAGCCTGAGCAGAAAGTTGGCTGCCTCAGAAACAAAAACGGCATAGGTACACTTACACAGTAACAAACTGATTAGCTGGTATTTCTTTTGACAGTCTGTGGTTTCTCTCGACAGACATAGCTAAATCTTGTTCTGGATTCATTCTCTCCAGATGATACTGTGACAGATAGTAGCACGTAGCATGATGTAAAGACAGATGGAGAAGATGGAGAGTTGTACATGCCCAGTGTCTGCATCCAGAGCCAGGTCAGTAGGGTTGTCCAGACCAGTGCTGACCAGTACCACAGGATAGAGTCCGTTAGCCTTGGACACCTCCAGACTCTTCTTCCTTATGTCGCACCAGTACAGGTTCTTACCTATCCAGTCCACGGCTAGAGCACTGGGGGTGGACGTCCTGTGGATTACCTGTGGGTTAGAGGAGAGGAAACAGGTAGGGACATTTTTATCTCAATATCAAATCATTTCTGAGTAACAACTAAGTACCTTAATGTGACTGTTTTCAATTAAATTTGTCAAATTTTTTTGGAGGGGGAAATCTTCGCAAAGAGCAATTTCTCAAGCAAGACTGGCTGCGAGCTGTCAGTGGGGAGTTTGGAAATCTCTTTCTTTTTGGTCTATTAACCAATTTAACGGCCTGGTGATGTCACCGTGACAGGCCAAATCTCCATCCCACCAAAACAGACCGACAAAATCAGGCAGTCTTTTCAAACAGCTGTTACCCAAAAGGACATCATCATTTTCCCAATTTCACAGTATTATTCCAACCTCATAGTGTGGAAGTATATATAAAACACAGGGAAATCATGTTTCCGACTGCACCGGGCCTTTAAAGCAACTCAAGAGGAATCAGAAAGCAACTCAAGATGAATCAGAAAGCAACTCAAGATGAATCAGAAAGCAACTCAAGATGAATCAGAAAGAAACTTAAGATGAATCAGAAAGCAACTCAAGATGAATCAGAAAATCACTGTAACCTGTTTCGTGGAGCCCTCACATTCTAACCCAAACAGTTGGGTTTAGTTACCCCGGGGTTAACAGTTGATCGTGTGAATGGAAGGTAAGCTAGCCCTGGAGTGATTTTGTCCACAATTAAGAAGATAGTGTGAAAAGCCCTAACAACTCATAACAGCCTTCTATGGGTCTGCACTGCAACAGTTCTAATATCTTCATTATAGTGATTACATTGGTCTAATAACTACAGAAACGGTCTCTACTCTGAAGCGTTTCGGCAGCAGTGAGCTAAAGTACGACTCAGACGGGAGTGATCCTGGGTGCAGTAAAGCTATAATGAGTCATTATCCCTGTATTAATGATAACGAGCCAAGGGGAGCCCCCTTAGGTACTCAGGTTCTGTTGGCACTCTAACGTCACCCAGACTCTGACCCTGGCCTTTGAAAAGCTAAATGGGGAGCCATGATAGGAGACCAGCCATGTTCAAGGACGCAAATACATGCACACTGATACGATCATTGACGTTGAGATACTGAGTCAGAGATCTTCCTCTGTGTGCCAATGTCACTGATTTAGGAGTGCAAAATCCCCCCCCCCCCCAGAAAAGGAAGCACATTCTGTACTGTATCTATGGTACATAACATGATCATAACAGGGTTCAGTAACACTTTTTGAACCGTTCGTCATAACAGTATGATGATATTGTCATAGATATGACAAAAACAAAACATTTCATAAAATACAGCTGAACCTAAACCAACAGCCATTGTTCTGTGCCAAACACCGTAAACTAATACTCATGTACGCCATCAACTACATCATGCGGTGAATTATTAACGGGGGGGGGGGGGGGTTAGGTCCAAAACAATAAAGTATGTCCGAGGTGTAATGAAAACAACCTTTTTACGAAGAAGGTGTGTCTAAGGAATTATCCACACTATACTGTACGTTGTATGACAATGGAATGCGTTAAAATCTCATTGTGCATTAGGCGCGACATGGCCATAATCACTCCTATAGAATAAATGTTTCATGTGCCTCGGCTCAACCTTCAGCCGGGGAAGACTGTCACCTTTAGTCACATTTAAACCGCTGCACAGCCAGGGTGTTTAATTCTAGATATATAAAGCACCTATAGACCTTCTCAACGTCTCATCTCTAACAGTGTAATCTTGCCTGGTGGTGGGGGGGGGGGGGGGGGGAAATGAGAGCGAGAGAGAAAATGGATAAAGTGCCTCCTTCCCTCAGGCTCATACATTAACCACTAACACCACAAGAACACTATCTCACCACACGCCTTCCTCGGGCTCATGTAGAACACGGTTGGGGTCAATTTGAATTGAAGACACTCAATTCAGGAAGTGATTTGAATAAATGACAAACGCGTCAACTTTTGAAATAAATAGCTTCTCCATGTAATGAACACGATGGGAGACAGAGAGCTGGTTTCAAGCGCAGGGCGCAGCAGGTGTTTATTGTAAAGGACCACAGGAGGAGGCAGGTAGCTGGGTCCAGGGGCAGGCAGAAGGTCATACACAGGGGGTACAAAAAGGCAACAGTACAGGCAGGGAAAAGGTTAGTAACATAGTCCGGGAGATCAGGCAATAGGTTGATAACAGGAAATCCGATAGGCTAAAGTACAGGTAGGGAATAGACAAAAGGCGTCGTTAGTGAGGCGGGTAAAAACTATCATACACGGGAGGAGTAAATCACAGGGAAACACAGCGCTCCGAAAGACATGTCACAAAACAAACAATACCTCACAGGGATGGGGTGCAAAGAACTGAACTAAATAGTGTGTGATAATGACATGCAGGTGTGTGAACAGGTGATCAGAATTCAGGTGATTGGGATCTGGAGAGTGAGATGCGTTCAGGGGATCTAGGTGTTTGAGAGTGTGAGCTGGAAAGTGAGCTGGAAAGTGAGCTGTGTTCAGGGGATCTAGGTGTTTGAGAGTGTGAGCTGGAAAGTGAGCTGCGTTCAGGGGATCTAGGTGTTTGAGAGTGTGAGCTGGAAAGTGAGCTGGAAAGTGAGCTGCGTTCAGGGGATTTACGTGTTTGAGAGTGTGAGCTGGAAAGTGAGCTGGAAAGTGAGCTGCGTTCAGGGGATTTACGTGTTTGAGAGTGTGCGTTGGAAGCAGACGTTACACTCCTCTTCCGTTTTTTTTGAGAAGTCATTGAAAAGAGATGCCCTTTTTTTCAATTGTTGAATTGGAATCTGTTCACTTCCTGAATTGAATAACTTCAATTCCAATTCACCCCAAACCTGATGTATCAGCCGGTACTCTACTGTACCTTCAGGTCGCTCCCATTCAGTCGCATTCTGTTTATCCTCCGTTGGTTTAGGGCAGGAGAGCTCGAGTCTATCCAGTAAATCAACTCCTTCCTGTAGTCAAAGTCCACTGCTATAATGTTACTGAGGCCCTGCGGGACACAGTCATAAGGTACATGTTGCACTGTTGTTACAAACAAAATACCTCATTACATATAGAGCAATTGCTTTGCATAATTGGTTGGGGAGAGACATAAAGGACATATAAGGATATGCTCAATGTACTCAAGTGAGATGATCAATAAAATGATTCTGTGCATAAGAAACCCATCCTTAAATATTGAGCTGGTTCAAAAAAAGGAACACTTCTCTTTGTGTGTCTTACCTGTTTTAAAGGAGTGTAATTGGATCCATCCGTGCTTATTTTCCTGATGTCATGATGGTCGGCCAGAATTAGGAAGGGCTCTTCAGCTGAAGAAAATACAAGAAGAAAAAAAAAATACAGCAATTACAATACACGACGACAACGACTAACAATATAGTCCGAAGAAATAATCTGATAGTGACGGTCCTGAAGAGTCACACATGCCTATGCAGGGGTGACTGAAGCAGTATGCTCTCAGAGATAGTGGCTTGCGAAAATATTCACTCCACTTGGCATTTCCCCTATTTTGTTGCCTTACAACCTGGAATTGAAATTTATTTTGGGGGGCGTTTGTAATCATTTGATTTACACAACATGCCTACCACTTTGAAGATGCTAAATATTTTTTGGTGTGAAACAAAACAAATAAGACAAAAAAACAGAACATGCATAACTATTCACCCGTCAAAGTCAATACTTTTTGCAGCTATTTTATTTATTTTTATTTTAAATTATATGTCCAGGTAGGCAAGTTGAGAACAAGTTCTCATTTACAATTGCGACCTGGCCAAGATAAAGCGAAGCAGTTCGACACATACATCAACACAGAGTTACACATGGAGTAAAACAAACATACAGTCAATAATACAGTAAAAAATAAGTCTATATACAATGTGAGCAAATAAGGTGAGATAAGGGAGGTAAAGGCAAAAAAAGGCCATGGTGGCAAAGTAAATACAATATATATATATATATAAATATATATATAGATATACAATGGTAGATTTGCAGTGGAAGAATGTGCAAAGTTGAAATAGAAATAATGGGGTGCAAAGGAGCAAAATAAATAAATTGTCACGCCCTGACCTTAGTTATCTATGTTTTCTTTATTATTTTGGTCAGGTCAGGGTGTGACGAGGGTGGGTGGGTATGCTTGTTTTTGTCTTGTCTAGAGTTTTTGTAGATCTAGTTTTTGTAGATCTAAGTCTAGGTAATGGTAGGTCTATGGTAACCTGAATTGGTTCCCAATCAGAGGCAGCTGTTTATCGTTGTCTCTGATTGGAGATCCTATTTAGGTTGCCATTTTCCCTTTTGGTTTCGTGGGTTCTTGTCTATGTGTAGTTGCCTGTCAGCACTCATTTTATATAGTGTCACGGTCGTTTTGTTAGTTTGTTTAGTGTTCTTTCTTCATTAAAAGAAGAATGTATGCATATCATGCTGTGCCTTGGTCTCCTCATTACAACGAACGAGACATAAATAAATACAGTAGGGAAGAGGTAGTTGTTTGGGCTAAATTATAGATGGGCTATGTACAGGTGCAGTAATCTGTGAGCTGCTCTAACAGCTGGTGCTTAAAGCTAGTGAGGGAGATACGTGTTCCAGTTTCAGAGATTTTGGTAGTTCGTTCCAGTCATTGGCAGCAGAGAACTGGAAGGAAAGGCAGCCAAAGGAGGAATTGGTTTTGGGGGTGACCAGAGAGATATACCTGCTGGAGCATGTGCTACAGGTGGGTGCTGCTATGGTGACCAGTGAGCTGAGATAAGGGGATATTTACCTAGCAGGGTCTTGTAGATGACCTGGAGTCCGTGGGTTTGGCGACGAGTATGAAGCGAGGGCCAGCCAACGAGAGCGTACAGGTCGCAGTGGTGGGTAGTATATGGGGCTTTGGTGACAAAACGGATGGCACTGTGATAGACTGCATCCAATTTATTGAGTAGGGTATTGGAGGCTATTTTGTAAATGACATACCCGAGGTCGAGGATCGGTAGGATGGTCAGTTTTACGAGGGTATGTTTGGCAGCATGAGTGAAGGATGCTTCGTTGCGAAATAGGAAGCCAATTCTAGATATAACTTTGGATTGGAGATGTTTGATGTGAGTCTGGAAGGAGAGTTTACAGTCTAACCAGACACCTAGGTATTTGTAGTTGTCCACATATTCTAAGTCAGAACCGTCCAGAGTAGTGATGCTGGACGGGCGGGCAGGTGCAGGCAGCGATCGGTTGAATAGCATGCATTTAGTTTTACTTGTATTTAAAGAGCAGTTGGAGGCCACGGAAGGAGAGTTGTATGGCATTGAAGCTCGTCTGGAGGGTTGTTAACACAGTGTCCAAAGAAGGGCCAGAAGTATACAGAATGGTGTCGTCTGCGTAGATGTGGATCAGAGACTCACCAGCAGCAAGAGCGACATCATTGATGTATACAGAGAAGAGAGTCGGCCCAAGAATTGAACCCTGTGGTACCCCCATAGAGACTGCCAGAGGCCCGGACAACACGCCCTCCGATTTGACACACTGAACTCTATCAGAGAAGTAGTTGGTGAACCAGGCGAGGCAATCATTTGAGAAACCAAGGCTATCGAGTCTGCCGATGAGGATGTGGTGATTGACAGAGTCGAAAGCCTTGGCCAGGTCAATGAATATGGCTGCACAGTATTGTTTCTTATCGATGGCAGTTAAGATATCGTTTAGGGTAGGGTTTGCAGGGAATAATAAAGGTATACTCTTTAAAAAAAAGTATGTATGTCTATGTAGGTATGTGTATGTATATATGTGTATATGTATGCATACGTGAATGGATATATATATATTTACCCCAAAAAATATGGGGGATTGGAAATGATGCAGACAATTACATTGGAAGCAACATTCTTTCCGCAATATTAAGCTGATCCACCCCCTCAAAAAAAATAAAAAAAAATAAAAAATAGATATCGTTTAGGACCTTGAGCGTGGCTAAGGTGCACCCATGACCAGCTCTGAAACCAGATTGCATAGCAGAGAAGGTGCGGTGGGATTCGAAATGGTCGGTAATCTGTTTGTTGACTTGGCTTTCGAAGACCTTAGAAAAGCAGGGTAGGATAGATATAGGTCTGAAGCAGTTTGAGTCAAGAGTGTCACCCTTTTGAAGAGGGGGATGACCGCAGCTGCTTTCCAATCTTTGGGAATCTCAGACGACACGAAAGAGAGGTTGAACAGGCTAGTAATAGGGGTTGCAACAACTTCGGCAGATAGTTTTAGAAAGAAAGGGTCCAGATTGTCTAGCCTGGCTGATTTGTAGGGGTCCAGGGGTTTGCAGCTCTTTCAGAACATCAGCTGAGTGGATTTGGGAGAAGGAGAAATGGGGAAGGCAAGTTGCTGTGGGGGGTGCAGTGCTGGTGACCGGGGTAGGGGTAGCCAGGTGGAAAGCATGGCCAGCCGTAGAAAAATGCTTATTGAAATTCTCAATTACAGTGGATTTATCGGTGGTGACAGTTTCCTATCCTCAGTGCAGTGGGCAGCTGGGAGGGGGTGTTCTTATTCTCCATGGACTTTTCAGTGTCCCAGAACTTTTTTGAGTTTGTGTTGCAGGAAGCAAATTTCTGCTTGAAAATGCTAGCCTTGGCTTTTCTAACTGCCTGTGTATATTGGTTTCTAACTTCCCTGAAAAGTTGCATATCACGGGGGCTGTTCGATGCTAATGGAGAACGCCATAGGATGTTTTTGTGTTGGTTAACTTCTTATGGCTGCATCCCGCTAACGGGATCGATATGACAACAGCCAGTGAAAGTGCAGGGCGCCAAATTCAAACAACAGAAATCTCATAATTAAAATTCCTCAAACATACATGTGTTTTATATAATTTTAACGGTAATCTTGTTTTTAATCCCAACAAAGTGTCCGATTTCAAATATGCTTTTCAGCGAAAGCACTACAAACGATTATGTTAGGTTACCACCAAACCACAATAAGCACAGCATATTTTTCCAGCGAAAGATAGCTTTCACAAAAAGCAGAAATAGAGATAAACTTAATCACTAACCTTTGATTATCTTCATCAGATGACACTCATAGGACTTCATGTTACACAATACATGCATGTTTTGTTTGATAAAGTTCATATTTATAACAAAAAATCTGAGTTTACATTGGCGCGTTACATTCACTAGTTCCAAAAACATCAAGTGATTTTGCATAGCCACATAATTTCAACAGAAATACTCATCATAAATGTAGATGATAATACAAGTTATACACGTGGAATTATAGATATACCTCTCCTTAATGCAACCGCTGTGTCAGATTTTAATTTTTTTTTTACGGAAAAAGCAAATCATGCAATAATCTGAGACGGAGCTCAGAATAATAGCCAAATTAGCCGCCATGTTGGGGTCAACAGAGACCAGAAAATACATGATAAATGTTTCCTTACCTTTGATGAACTTCATCAGAATGCAGTCCTAGGAATCCCAGGTCCACAATAAATGCTTGATTTGTTCGATAATATCCATTATTTATGTTCAATTAGCTACTTTGGTTAGCGCGTTAGCAGTAAACAATTCCAAAGACACAAAACGCATCCACTATAACGTGACGAAATGTCCAAAAGTTTCGTAACAGTCAGTAGAAACATGTCAAATGATGTACTGAATCAATCTTTAGAATGTTGTTAACATACATCTTGAATAACGTTCCAACCGGAGAATTAGATTGACTTCAGAAGAGCGGTGGAACGGAGGTCCTCCTCATGTGAAGGCGCGTGTTCAATGCGTGGTCACCTCATGGCAGTGATTACTAATTCCTGTCTCCTTCGGCCCCCCTTCACATTAGAGTCATCAATTAGAGTCATCAACATCTAGTGGAAGCCGTAGGAAGTGAAAACTCATCAATATCTCGCTGTAATTTCAATGAGAGCTTGGTTGAAAATCTGCCACCTCAGAAACAATTCAAACAGGAAGTGGAACTTCTCAGGTTTTTGCCTGCCATATGAGTTCTGTTATACTCACAGACATAATTCAAACAGTTTTAGAAACGTCAGAGTGTTTTATATCCAATTCGAATAATAATATGCATATATTTACAACTAGAACTGAGGAGCAGGCAGTTTACTATGGGCATCTCTGTGCACCTTTCATCCAAGCTACTCAATACTGCCCCTGCAGCCATAAGAAGTTAAGGGCAGTCAGGTCTGGAGAGAACCAAGGGCTATATCTGTTCCTGGTTCTAAATTTCTTGAATGGGGCATGCTTATTTAAGATGGTGAGGAAGGCATTTAAAAAAAATAACTAGGCATCCTCTACTGACGGGATGAGGTCAATATCCTTCCAGGATACCCGGGCCAGGTCGATTAGCAAGGCCTGCTCGCTGAAGTGTTTCAGGGAGCGTTTGACAGTGATGAGTGGAGGTCGTTTGACCGCTGAACCATTACAGATGCAGGCAATGAGGCAGTGATCGCTGAGATCTTGGTTGAAAACAGCAGAGGTGTATTTAGAGGGCAAGTTGGTTAGGATGATATCAATGAGGGTGCCCGTGTTTACGGCTTTGGTGTAAAACCACGTAAAACCACGTAAAACCAAAATTACAGCTGCAAGTCTCTTGGGGTAAGTCTCTATAAGCTTGGCACATCTAGCCACTGGGATTTTTGCCCATTCTTCAAGGCAAAACTGCTCCAGCTCCTTCAAGTTGGATGGGTTCCACTGGTGTACAGCAATCTTTAAGTCATACCACAGATTCTCAATTGGATTGAGGTCTGGGCTTTGACTAGGCCATTCCAAGACATTTAAATGTTTCCCCTTAAACCACTCAAGTGTTGCTTTAGCAGTATGCTTAGGGTCATTGTCCTGCTGGAAGGTGAACCTCTGTCCCAGTCTCAAAGCTCTAGTAGACTGAAACAGGTTTCCCTCAAGAATTTCCCTGTATTTAGCGCCATCCATCATTCCTTCAATTCTGACCAGTTTCCCATTCCCTGCCGATGAAAAACATCCCCAAAGCATGATCCTGCCACCACCATGCTTGACTGTGGGGATGATTTTCTCGGGTTGAGAGGCGTTGGGTTTGGGCCAGACGTAGTGTTTTCCTTGATGGCCAAAAAGCTACATTTTAGTCTCAACTGACCAGAGTACCTTCTTTCATATTACTTTTGGTGAACACCAAACATGTTTGCTTATTTTTCTCTAGCCACTCTTCCGTAAAGCCCAGCTCTGTGGAGTGTACGGCTTAAAGTGGTCCTATGGACAGATACTCCAATCCCCGCTGTGGAGCTTTGCAGCTCCTTCAGGGTTGTCTTTGGTCTCTTTGTTGCCTCTCTGATTAATGCCCTCCTTGCCTGGGTTTTGGTGGGCGGCCCTCTCTTGGCAGGTTTGTTGTGGTGCCATATTCTTTCCATTTTTAATTAATGGATTTAATGGTGCTGCGTGGGATGTTCATAGTTTCAGATATTTTTTTATAACCCAACCCTGATCAGTACTTCTCCACAACTTTGTCCCTGACCTGTTTGGAGAGCTCCTTGGTCTTCATAGTACCGCTTGCTTGGTGGTGCCCCATGCTTAGTTGTTTGCAGCCTCTGATGCCATTCAGAACAGGTGTATATGTACTGAGATCATGTGACAGATCATGTGACACTTAAGATTGCACACAGGTGGACTTTACTTAACTAATTATGTGACTTCTGAAGGTAATTGGTTGCACCAGATCTTATTTAGGAGCTTCATAGCAAAGGGGCTGAATACGTATGCACGCACCACTTTTCTGTTTTTTTAAGTAATTTTTTAAATTTCACTTCACCAATTTGGACTATTTTGTGTATGTCCATTACATGAAATCCAAATAAAAATCCATTTAAATTCCAGGTTGTAATGCAACAAAATAGGAAAAATGCCAAGGGGGGTGAATGCTTTTGCAAGGCACTGTAGCTCATCATTACTCATAAAGTCATTACTTTTAATGCATCGTCTCATTATCCTACTGCAGGTGCAGTAACGTTACAGTCAGAGGCTCTGGAGCTGTCAATCTTATACAACCACTGATTTCCTCCCTAGCTCCAAGCCCTAGTATATATCACCATCACAGGCTATTATTTGACTGGTCTCACGACAGGTACCTTCCCATAGAGATAGAACAAGTGGTTTTACGTCATGCATATTCTCTTTTATCTAATCAGGATCCTCGTTCTGACGGCAAGATAATTCCCCTGTGATTTCCCGAAGTCCCTGATTTAAAAAAAAGCAGGAAGGTGGGTGAAAGAGGAGCAGACACATGGGCAGATGGGTAAGAAGGAAGAGAGAAGATGGAGAGAAGGAATGGACGAAAGAAGATGGAGAAAGTGGTACCTTAAGCAGCAGAGGCACAGATACAAGGACGAGCGAGAGCGAGAGAACAAAAAAAGAACAGAAGAGAAAATGATGGAGGTAGAGAAAGAGGTATACCTGAGAGAGACCTGCAGCTGTGTGAGTTCTTAGCTGGCGCCTCGTAGCCGTCTGCACACAGACACTTGTAAGATCCGTATGTGTTGACACAGAGCTGGCTACAGGGGAAGTCGGATGAACACTCGTCAATGTCAACACACGTTTGGCCATCGTTCTTCAAGCGAAATCCCGGCCAACACTTGCACTGGATCGGACGTGAGGGAGAAATTGAGAGCCATTATTTTTCTAACAGAATCCATGTGTGGGCACTGAGGCACTGAATGAATCAATAGAAAAGTCACGGGGTACTGTCGCCATTGGGTTGGAGTGACTATGGACTATACAGGGATACAATGACACAAAGGGATTTAATAGGTTCTGAGTACAAAATCCATGGTTTGTTTTGTTGGCGAGCCACTCTGGTATGAACATCTTACAGAGTATGGATTTAAATAGATTTTTCTCTGACAACCTATGGTTTACAGCAACCAGGCAGATCCCAACCTATATACTGTACTGTATGTACCAGGGTCATGGTTATTAAGTTTGAATAGCACAAACAAACACATATGGTAAGCCAGGAGCAAAATGTTCTGGAAAACAGAACCTTTTCCATTCTGAGAAATATCAATTCCAAATAGTATGTTGATTTAGGTTCTGTTTGTTTTATTGTTAAACATGATAATATATGGAATGTAATAACAACGGTGAGAAATTTGCAAAACATCAATAAACAGTTTTCACTCAGCCTTAGTTTTATGTTGTAAGAGCTTAGTGGTTTACCATACTTAGAGCTATATCGTGTGTGTGACTCTGAGAAATAACCTTGTAGAGTTCATGACTTGTGATTCTCTCTGTGTGTGTGTGTGTGTGTGTGTGTGTGTGTGTGTGTGTGTGTGTGTAATTCTAAGAAAGCGAGCAGGGGTACCTTCCTACCTTGTAGCCCACAGGCAGGTTTTCACAGTCCTGTGTGCATCCACTGACTCGACGGTTCAGACACTCATTGACGTGACAGTTCCTCTCGTCTGACGCGTCCCCACAGTCGTCCCTCCTGTTACACAGGCTGGCCAGCGAGACACAGCGGCCGTTGACACACATGAAGAAAGAGCCGTTGCACAAGCTTTCTACAGGACAAAGTGGTACGTGTTAGATTCTAACTTTCTGTGAAAGCCAGGAATGCAAGACTCATGAATTCCCGGAACCAGATTTAGCCTAGTCCGAGACAAAAAAAAATAAAACCAAAAGAACAAAAAATGTTTGTTGTTGTTGTCAAGTACTAGGCTTAATCTGGGTCTGGGGAACCGGCCAACATAATTAAACAGTCAATTAAACATACTTCTATCAACCAGGAACGTGTACACATAGGGGTGTACCTGTGCCAGAGCACCTGCCCCTTTGCCCTCCTACTCGCCAACTTCCCGTCTGGGTGGTGGTATTTGTATATATTTTTGTACACAGTTTTAGACGTTGTTGTTCTGAACCCACTGTCCGAAATTCGTTGTGATGTCGTCAAGTTCGCCACCCCGCCAGTTGGTTGGTTGCGCCTGTTTGTCGGCCCTGTACGGAGTTCGTGCCCGGATTCCAAACATGTATGGCTTGAGATGCAGTCACCGGTCGAGTGTGTTTAGCCGTCTACCAATTATTATTATAATAATTGTTTATATATATTTTTTGCACTTTTACACTTTTTCCCCCCTAATTTCGTGATATCCAATTGGTAGTTACAGACTTGTCACATCTCTGCAATTCCCCTATGGACTTGGGAGAGGCGAAGGTCGAGAGCCGTACGTCCTCCAAAACATGACCCTGCCACACCAATGTGTCGGAGGAAACACCATACAATTGGCGACCGAAGTCAGCTTGCAGGCGCCCGGCCCGCCACAAGGATTCGCTAGAGCGCGACGGGTCATGGACATCCCGGCAGGCCAAACCCTCCCCTAACCTGGACGACGCTGGGCCAATTGTGCGCCGCCTCATGGGTCTCCCGGTCACGGCCAGATGTGACACAGGCTGGGATCGAACCTGGGTCTGTAGTGACGCCTTAGACCGCTGCGCCACTCGGGAGGCGCAAGCTACCTAGTTTAAATATCAACAGTACTGATACAGTAGCACAACATTTGATTAACACTTGATAACACTTGATTTACATCATCATCAATATTCGGCCTGGTTGGCTGATAGCCTACGTGCAGCAGAGAGAGGCAGAAAGACAGAAAGGAGCGGCTACATCTATGACCCTCCGACCCAACCTCATCCCTTCTTCAGTTGGGAGTTGCAAACGAGTGTCATGGCAGCAGCAACAGAGGTGAGTCAAGACGTTCATCCATGTTTCTCAAATGTCAAAGTTTTTCCAAAGAACACACTTCGAAGTGTTTGACTACTTCTCTGTATCGTTCCAAGGTTAAGTTTAGGCATCAACTCCGAATTCTTAAGGTTAGGCATTAACTCCGAATGGTTAAGGGAAGTGTTAAAGTTTGGGATAGGCGTAAAACAAAAATAAAAAAAAATAACCTATCGGTGGATTTAAACATGCATCCTTTGGGCACTTTGGAACCAGAGGCGGATGCTTCGGCCCATCTGCCATCCACGTCTCCAATGCCTACTTGAAGGAAACAGCGCTCGCTGTTGCCCCTAGTGGCTGGTTTCCACGGCATCTCCCGACGTCCTCAGGCATGGATGGACGTCGAATAATGCCTTGTACCATGGGTGACCTGCCTGACCAAACCACCATATACTAAAAATATCCACACAAGCTACTAGCCAGCCAGCCCATATATCATGAGTCAGAAGATCACAGATATTATATTATAAAGAGCATTGAAGATAAATCACAATCAGTAAACTGGGAGCCGGTGGGTTCATTTTGAGCACCTGCCCCCTGAAATGTCTGAGCACGGCCCTGCTATCAACTCAATTTGTATCAGCCCTGTTCCCAGCAGGTCTATGAGCACAACGTGTTCGTAATAGGCTCAAACCAGCCGGGACATGGTGAGACTGGGGTGGTCTGTACCTCTTCTCACACATACACACACACACACACACACACACACACACACACACACACACACACACACACACACACACACACACACACACACACACACACACACACACACACACACACACACACACACACACATACACACACACACACACACTTGTGTTGTATCAGATGAAAGGCTTGCCTGCAGCGGAACACTTGGGGTTGTGTGGCAGCTCGTCTGATTGGTCGAGACAGTCGGGATGGCCGTCACACTCCCACTGGACTCTGGGTAAACAGCGGCCATCTGTGCAACGGAACTCCCCCAGACTGCAGGACCCGTACTCTGTAGGACACAGGAGGCAAGAGGCGGGATGTGCAGTCAGAACACAACAAGAGGAAATGAGAGAGAGAGAGAGAGAGACAGAGAGAGAGAGAGAGAAGTTCTTACTACACTCCGGGGTCTCATCGGAGCCGTCTCCACAGTCATCATCACGGTCACAAGCGAACCGCTGTGGGATGCAGACCTGATTACGACACTGGAACATTGTCTCCATGCACGTGTTGTTGGGGGCTGTGATAAGAAATATGTGGAGGGAGGGCCAATTTGTTAATGAAATACCTGAGATTTTTTTCACACCATACACACCTCTCAAAAAGGATCTGAACTTCTATATGAATGTGGACATTATTTACAGGGTACACTATATATACAAAAGTAGGTGGACACCCCTTCAAATTAGTGGAATATACGCCTGTCAACCGTTGCTGACAGGCGTATAAAATCGAGCACGCAGCCATGCAATCTCCATAGACAAACATTCGCAGCAGAATGGCCTTACTGAAGAGCTCAGTGACTTTCAATGTGGCACCGTCATAGGATGCTACCTTTCCAACAAGTCAGTTCGTCAAATGTCTGCCTGCCCTGCTAGAGCTGCCCCGGTCAACTGTAAGTGCTGTCATTGTGAAGTGGAAACGTCTAGGAGCGACAACGGCTCAGCCGCGAAATGGTAGCCCACACAAAGTCACAGAACGGGACCGCCGAGTGCTGAAGCACATAGCGCGTAAAAAGTGTCTGTCCTCGGTTGCAGCACTCACTACTGAGTTCCAAACTGCCTCTGGAAGCAACGTCAGCACAATAACTGTTTGTCAGGAGCTTCATGAAATGGGTTTTCATGGTCGAGCAGCCGCACGTAAGCCTAAGATCACCATGCCCAATGCCAAGCGATGGCTGGAGTGGTGTAAAGCTCGCCGCCATTGGACTCTGGAGCAGTGGAAACGCGTTCTCTGGAGTGATGAATCACCATCTGGCAGTCCGACAGACGAATCTGGGTTTGGCAGATGCCAGGAGAACGATTTGGGGAAGGCCCTTTCCTGTTTCAGCATGACAATGCCCCCGTGCACAAAGCGACGTCCATACAGAAATGGTTTGTTGAGATCGATGTGGAAGAAATTGACAGGACTGCATAGAGCCCTGACCTCAACCCCATCGAACACCTTTGGGATGAATTGGACCGCCGACTGCGATCCAGGCCTAATCGCCCAACATCGGTGCCCGACCTCACTAATGCTCTTGTGGCTGAATGGAAGCAAGTCCCTTCAGCAATGTTCCAACATCTAGTGGAAAGCCTTCCCAGAAGAGTGGAGGCTGTTAGAGCAGCAAATGGGGGACCAACTCCATATTAATGCCCATAATTCTGGAATGAGATGTTCAACGAGCAGGTGTCCACATACTTTTGGCAATGTCGTGTATGCTTCAGGGGGAAATATGGTTTTATAGTACTGCAGAAGATGGAGGTCCGATTATTTTTATATATTTTTCTTATAACAGAAACGTATTGAGTCATTTCTGCTTTACAATGGGGATTCTGAATACACAATGACAAATGTAATTAGACATTTTTGCTTTATAAATGGGACTGAGTCTGACTATGCTATGATTGTTTTCTGTTTGGTTTCTGTCTGGAGGCCTTCAGAGGACAATACCCTATGACAGACACATTTTGAGACATTTGTGCTTTACAAAGGGGATTCTGAGTGACTAAAATATGACTGTGTGCTTTCGGGTTCGGAGGCCTTCAGAGGACAACACACTGTGACAAATATATATCGAGACATTTGAGCTTCAGAAAAAAAGGGGCTCGGAATACACTGTCAGACACACATTGAGGTATTTGTGCTTTAAAAAAGGGGACTGTGTGACTACACTATGACTGTGTACTTTCTGTCCAGAGGCCTTCAGAGGATAATACACTATGACAAACATGTATTGAGACATTTGTGCTTTACAAAAAGGACTTGGACTACACTGTTAGACACATATCATTATTATTATTATCATTATACTATGTGCTTTAGAAAAGGGAGTGACTACACTATGACTGTGATTTCTGTTGGAGAACTTCAGAAGAATATATTACCACAGCCAGCAGCAGAGAGCTCATCACTCCCATCTGGACAGTCCCTCTCCCCATCACAAAGCCAGTGTTTGGGGACGCAGGCGTACGACTCTGGGCAACTAAACAACCCTGGGCCACAGGTAGCCGTACCTGGATATGTACAATAGGAGTCGTGGTCAAAATGTTATTTTACCGAACTGAAGAATCTTTAGTCTGAGTGGCAGTCTGTTTTAGCTCTCTTACCAACTCCTTAAGGAATTGTCACGCCAAACATGTTTGGTATGATAATGAGTGACAAGGATTTGGCAAGACAGCAGAAACAGACTGGCACTCAGGCTACAGAATCTGCACAATTACAGTAATAGAAATTTAGATATTTACAAGACTTTGTGAAGAGTCTGTGCAAATATTACTGAAAAACATGAAATCCATATCTCTGTTTGTAGCAAATTGCTCATCCATATATCCAAGGATGTATCTCATAAAATGTCAAATATCTTAAATGAATCTTTCCCTGTCTCTTTTTTTGTTGTTGTACTTTTTATGCCTTTTTCTCCCCAATTTCGTGATATCCAACAAGAATTTATCTCATAAAATGTCAAATTAATCTTTCCCTGGCCCTTTTTTGGTGTACTTTTTACCCCTTTTTTGCAATACCCAATTAGTAGTTACAGTCTTGTCCCATCGCTGCAACTCCCCGTACGGACTCTGGAGAGATTAAGGTCGAGAGCCATGTGTCCTCCGAAACATGACCTCGCCAAGCTGCACTGCTTCTTGACACACTACCCACTTAACCCAGAAGCCAGCTGCAACATTGTGTCGGAGGAAACACCGTACAGCTGGCAACCGAAGTCAGCGTGCATGCGCCAGGCTTCCACAACGAGTCGCTAGTGCATGATGGGACAAGGACATCCCAGCCGGCCAAACCCTCCCCTAACCCGGACGATGCTGGGCCAATTGTGCGCCGCCTCATGGGTCTCCCGGGCGCAGCCGGCAGCAACACAGCCCGGGACGAACCCGGATCTGTAGTGACGTCTCAAACACCGCAATGCAGTGCCTTAGACCGCAGCGCAACTCGGGAGGCCCCTTTCCCTGTCCCTTTGATGTTGATTTATGGCTGTTATCTACATTTTCTACACACATTTGTGTCAACATAATGTAAATAAATTCAGGCGTGTTTTTTACCACAGATCTCTGCGCTCTCGTCCAATCCATCCCCACAGTCGTCCTCTCCGTCACAAAGCCACTGCTTGGCTATGCACTTGTTCTTAGAGCAGGCAAACTGGTTCCACAGGCAGGACAAGTCTAGACCAAATTAAATATAACATATTATATGGTATTTCATTGGGACAGGAAGTATGTAAACATCTTCACAATTAACCATGCAGAGAGCAGTGATAAATGAAAGATTTAGTACAGTAGTGTATGTGTGCAAAGTCCAAATGGGTCCAGGTTTCAACTGTTATAGAGTAATATCAAATTGCAGTCAAGTCACATACAAGAGAGAAGGTAGGTTTTTGTACAGAAAAGGTGAAGAAAATAATATCACATACGGAGGTGAAGGTAACCAATTTTGAAGCAAATTATTCTAATGCAGGTGGAAAATTATATCACTTTATCAATGTCATCTGTGAAATTAGATACACCAACGTGGCAAAACCATTCTCTCAGTCGTAAGCACTTTCAAAGTAACGCTTGCCTTACAGTCAAACCATGTACAAAGGAGTGCCAAGTGAGGTAAAAAGAATTCAGCCTTAGCAAGCAGACAGAGAGAGAGAGAGAGAGAGAAAGAGAGAGAGAGGGAGAGAAAGAGAGAGAGAGAGAAAGAGAGAGAGCGAGAGAGAGAGAGAAAGAGGGAGAGAGAAGAGGGAGATGAAAGAGGGAGAGATGAGAGAGATGAGAGAGGGAGAGAGGGAGAGCGAGAGAGAGAGAGAGAGAGAGAGAGAGAGAGAGAAAGAGGGAGAGAGAAGAGGGAGATGAAAGAGGGAGAGATGAGAGAGATGAGAGAGGGAGAGCGAGAGAGCGAGAGAGAGAGAGAGAGAGAGAGGGAGGTGAAAGAGGGAGAGATGAGAGAGAGAGAGAAAGAGGGAGAGAGAGGAGGGAGATGAAAGAGGGAGAGATGAGAGAGGGATAGAGAGAGAAAGAGGGAGCGAGAGCGAGAGATGAGAGAGGGAGAGAGATAAAGAAAGAGAGAGAAAGAATTGTCTGTTTATTTGTTTGCATTCCACATCAATTTTATGATGACACTGCGGAGCTGCTTCCTTTGCTCCTTGGGCATTCAGAGAGCAACCGTGAACAGTGACTGTGTGGCTGTATGGACAAGGTCAGTGTGAACTAGCCACACAAACAGCGGGCACCAACAACACGGTGTGCGCATCCAACCGCTACTGGCTGGGACTCGTTCAAATACACAGACGACGAGCAAATCCACAACAAATATGCATAGGATATTTGCTATTGCTATTCTGTTTGCGTTAGGACATCATAGTCTACTGCTCTGCCCTGATGAACCAACAGCAGGAGTGAAACGTCTCCGTCTGTCAGTATTCCTCAGGAGAGGCTTTGAACAGTGATTGTGGGAGATTTCCACATGGGGGTCGAATCAGGGATGGAAACATTGGACTCGGCAGGAGACACCCCTTGATTGTTTCCTTTAATGACCCACATGAACGAACCACCAACACTGGGTTATCTTATCTTCTTATCTGGCCGTATTGACCGAATGTATTGACCAGACACATCAGAGGATACAGGACAAGACGGGAAGCTGTTGAACCTAGAACTTCTCCGTTATATTTGGCCACCTCGAACTTTGTCAACACTTCCTGCAACGTAACGATCCAATCGTTCCTTTGAACAGAGTCATTTGAACGATTTAGACTCTCTCATCAGTGTCAGTGGGACACAAATCAGCGCAATGTGCTTGCTGAAAGAAATGTCATGTAAATAAATACTATAGAAAGATGTCTATCACACCACACTGGAATTCATCTGCTCCGTCTTCACAGTCTTTCACTCCGTCACACAGCCAGACAGCGTGGATGCAGTTCCCACTTGGGCAAGCAAAATGGCCTTCCTCACATCTCTTTCTGAGGGAAGGAGCTGGGGAGAAACCAGAAGCCGAGATACATTCAGAACAATCATTTGTTATTTTCAAAGTATCTTCAAATGCATTCCACTAGGCCTGGTGTCTGTCTGGTACACGGCCACGTCAACAGTAGCCGACAGAACTCGCATCACAGAAGAGAGAATAAGGAAGGAAAAAACCTACTCCGGCAGTTGGTTTCATCTGCATAATCCCCGCAGTCGTTGGCGCCATCACATATCCAGGAGGGTTGGACACAGAGGGAGGTAGAGTTGCAGCTGACGAACACTGTCTCCTTCACCCCCAGCATGTAGTAATCCAAGCAGCCTGTGTTGCCTAAAGGAGGTGGGCATTCGACCGGCATATCCAAAGGCTAAGGTTAGCGATTGGTATTCCTGGCTATACATTGTCGTATCTATAATAGTGTAGTGCCCTGATATTAATAACAACTAAAAAATAACTTCAAATTCCGGGGAGCGGATCTTCCATCGTCTATTTTATCTAACATTAAAAACACACATGACCAGGCTAGCCTACAGACCAGCTGTAGGGAAAGGTAATATTGTTGGGCCTTAACAAAGATAGTGTAGCGCCTTAACAAAGATAGTGTAGCGCCGTAACAAAGATACGGCATGGCGCTTTAACAAAGGCTTATCTTACTGCAGTTCTTCTCATCTGAGGCATCGGGACAGTCGATGATCTGATTGCAGCGGGCCGAGGCCGGAATACAAACCCCGTTCAGACAACGCCAGTCTGAGCCAGAGCACGTGGAATCTGGAGAGAAAATACAGGGCCGAAAAGAAAAAGATGAAGAAGCGAGGGGTGGAAATATGTTGTATTTGAAATCCATCTCTTTGGTTCCTCTATGAAATCTAACGGGAGGGACAGGAGTTTACCCTAAAGCTATTTATTCGTTTATACAGTAATAATGTAACACAGATTATGTTGTCTGTCAGACTGGGCATGTAATATTCATCCGATTCTTATTACTCACTGTTACAATAAACCTCGTCGGAATTATCTCCACAGTCGTTGACCCCGTCACAAACCCGCCTATTGGCCACACAGCGCTGGTTATAGCAGCTCTTGAAGCCCCGTCTGCAGTTTCTGTTATCTGGAAGAGAGGAAGAGGAGTAAAGAGGGAGAGGAAGAAAAAACGAAAGAGATAAAAAGACACTTTAGGAAGAGATTCGACCAAAGGGATTACATGACATCCACTTTAATAGTGTTCCTCTTCTCCTTCGTGGATTTCAGGAAGTGAGCGAGTCTGAACTCATTCTACTGGACAAGAACCCGGCGGGGGCTCGGTAGGGATTTTCATCTGAGCACTGGTGAACTAGTACAGTAACACATATATGGTGTTTACTCACCACAGTATTGCATTTTCTCATCCGACTTGTCTTTGCAGTGTGCTATTCCGTCACATGTCAGCTGATAGTCGATACACTCCCCGTTCCCACACTCAAACTCAACGTGGATATTACAGGAGGAGTTCTCAGCTGCAAAAAGAAGAGAAAATCAATATGTTTCTGATTGATTCCTCATCCAAACAGAAGGGTCTGCTTTCTGCTATATCCCTCCCAGACAGTCTCCAACAAACATACTTCTTCAATGCCCCTCACATTGCTTCATCTGACAGTAACAGGTGCCTATTGTCTATTAGCAAGACTTTCACATGGTCCTTTGAGCCGGATGCTGTTTCCCAATGATTTAGAGGGGAAAAGACAAGGTACTAGACTTACATACACATCTGTTATCTTCCAGCAGTAGTCTCTCTCCTCTGCAGCTACAGTTGACTGTGCCGTGAGGGGTCACAAGACAAAGGTCATGACATCCACCGTTCAGCACTGTGCAAGGGGACAGTTCACCTGGAAAAAAAGAGCATTATGGGTACTGTAGTACATCATCTTACAGAAAACACACATCAACCTCCAAATAAACAGGACAGTATATTGTTCCATTTTTTTATAATCCAAATGCCATGCTTTACTTCCTACTTGCAGTGCCTCCCATAAAGAGTTTCAGCTTCCAAATATTTGAAATCAAGCACTGAAAACTTTTCAAGGTCAGTGGTGTGGTAAAAAGGTAGACTTCTCTGTTGGGGACCCTCTTTGAACTGCGTTTGGCTCGGACAGTGGTATGGAGAGGTAAGCTATAAACCATGCCATCATGCTGCCCCCTTAGTACCCAAACGTCTGCTCTTTTCAGTCAGAGAGAGAGAGAGAGAGAGAGAGAGAGAGAGAGAGAGAAAGAGCGAGAGAGAGAAAGAGAGAGAGCGAGAGAGAGAGGATATATTTCTCTGCTCGAATGGTACAGATTCAGCTGAAGCACTGTGCCAAGCTTGGATTCTGGTGAAGCACAGGCCAGGCAGCATGGGGTAGTTTATGGCACTGGGGGTTGGGATTTTTGGAGTTGTTTATTCAATAACAGATTTACATCGAGTGGTAATTAATCAGGGAGGGCAGGTGGGGCTATAGGAAGTCTTGTATAACGTTCATGCCAAATAATCAAACTCAGCTACACAGGGTTGTAACCACATGCAAACCATCACAGGTTGCGATGTATAGAAGACTCTGTGTTGACAAGTGAGTTTTGCTTTGATGTACTGTATAGAATTCACTTACAATTGTTGGTGTTGTTGGAAACTGCAACAATTCCCATTGGCTGGTTGGGGATGTCGGCTCTGAGGACCTTGATGTCGCCACCTGTGTACTTATTGGAGCGTACCACCGCCCTCCGTACCCAATCAGACCAGAACAGGAAGTTCCCATAGATTGCCAGGCCAAAGAAGGTTCCTGGACCTGACTTCACAATCACCTACAGAATGAACGGAATAAGAAAATTGTGTTTTATGCTCATGTTTGAGTCATTAGTTAAGTCATATTAATTTCGATTGAAATACATCAACAGAACCTTGGACGTCACATACTCAAGCATGAGAAGAGGTATGAGACAGCTGGAATAATTTCCAAATCTGATGGTACACTCTTAGAAAAAAGGTTTCCAAAAAGGTTCTTCAACTGCCCCCATAGGATAGCCCTTTTTGGTTCCAGGTAGAACCCTCTGTACAAATGGTTCTTCATGAAACCCAAAAGGGTTCTACCTGGAACCAAAAGGGTTCTACAAGGAACCATAAAGGGTTCTTCATGGGGTTTTCCTATGGGGACAGCCAAAGAAGCTTTCAAGGTTCTAGATAGCATCTTTTTGTCTAAGATTGTACAAGACATAATCATTCTATTCAGAATAACATACAGTATATTTATTTTTTCTTTTCTCCTTACATATCTGTGTGAGCCATCGTATTCACATCGTTCAATCTTTCCCAGACTGCCATCGGAGAAGAAGAGTTTCTCAGCGGTGTGGTCGATGGTGAGTCCATTAGGTGTGAGGATGTCTGTGGTGACGACACTCTGGATATTGTTTCCCGACAGGGTGGATCTCATAATGCTGGGGTGCAGTTCATTCCAGTTAGTCCAGAACATCAGGCTGGGTCAGCAGTGAAAACAAAAACACTAGTGAGACGTTCACAGAAGCAAACGGATGGGATGCACCTCCATTCAATATATTGTAAACATCCGTCAACCATCAGAGTCTACACTGAATGATTATCTCCATAAAAAAAAAAAAAACATGTTTCCAGGAAAACGCAAATATGCTTTTTCCTATCTCTATTTTCTATAGATATAAACGTGTTTCGATCCTCTCATTCTAAAGCAAAATAATTGACACATTTTTAAGAACGCCTCATGTTCTTGGGAAGGAAAACCGGTGATAAAAGGGAGGCAGAGAAAACATAAAAGAACCATCCACCGTAAGACATTATGATCAGTAACGAATGGTGATCGAACACTTCTGACACAGAAGCAGTTATAAACCGCATTCCCCTGATAGCAGAAGTTTTCAATAGATTTGCTAACTGAGTACATAACACAACCCATATACCCAAGTGAGCATCTACTGAATGCCAATAAGGGTATGTAAGTGTGTATAAGACAATAGGTGCAGGGAAGTTTTAACACCTACTTCTGACACTCCTCCAGAGCCAGGTTATGTGGGTGGTCGTCCTCTGCCAGTGTGACCACAGCCTCTCTGGTGAAGGCCCCGGGGAGGCTCTGGTCCAGGCTGTGTCTGCTGACGGTGGCTGTGGTGGAGCTGGTCCAATAAAGCGAGTCCCAGGCTCCATGGTACGCTAGGCCCTCCACTGACCCCACATCTACACAGATGTAGATTATAAATAAATAAGATATTATAAACTGGTTACCAACATAATTAAAACAGTTAAAAGTATTTTTTTGTCATACCCGTGGTGTACGGTCTGATATACCACAGCTTTCAGCCAATCAGCATTCAGGGCTCAAACCACCCAGTTTATAACACTGAATATAACATTGACAAACACTGAATAACATTATCTGACTTTTGGTTGAGTAAGAAGAACTCAACAAACACACGTGATACTGTCCAACGCGGAGAGCGGATTTGTCTTTTCTTTCATGGTAAAGTAAGAATATATAAACTCAGCAAAAAAAGAAACGTCAACTGCGTTTATTTTCAGCCAGCTTAACATGTGTAAATATTTGTTTGAACATAACAAGTTTCAACAACTGAGACAAACTGAACAAATTGCACAGACATGTGACTAACAGAACTTGAATAATGTGTCCCTGAACAAAGGGGGGGGTCAAATTCAAAAGTAACAGTCAGTATCTGATGTGGCCACCAGCTGCATTAAGTACTGCAGTGCTTCTCCTCCTCATGGACT
The DNA here is from genome assembly GCF_029448725.1 of Salvelinus fontinalis. NCBI lineage: Eukaryota > Metazoa > Chordata > Actinopteri > Salmoniformes > Salmonidae > Salvelinus > Salvelinus fontinalis. Next base: position 16,372,380 of record NC_074705.1, read on the forward strand.
GCACCAGATTTGTCAGTTCTTGCTGTGAGATGTTACCCCACTCTTCCACCAAGGCACCTGCAAGTTCCCGGACATTTCTGGGGGGAATGGTCCTCACCCTCCGATCCAACAGGTCCCAGACGTGCTCAATAGGATTAAGATCCGGGCTCTTCGCTGGCCATGGCAGAACAGTGACATTCCTGTCTTGCAGGAAATCACGCAAAGAATAAGCAGTATGGCTGGTGGCATTGTCATGCTGGAGGGTCATGTCAGGGTGAGCCTGCAGGAAGGGTACCACATGAGGGAGGAGGATGTCTTCCCTGTAACGCACAGCGTTGAGATTGTCTGCAATGACAACAAGCTCAGTCCTATGATGCAGTGACACACCGCCCCAGACAATGACGGACGCTCCACCTCCAAATCGATCCCGCTCCAAAGTACAGGCCTCGGTGTAACGCTCATTCCTTCAACGATAAACGCGAATCCGACCATCACCCCTGGTGAGACAAAACCGTGACTTGTCAGTGAAGAGCACTTTTTGCCAGTCCTGTCTGGTCCAGCCACGGTGGGTTTGTGCCCATAGGCGATGTTGTGGCCGGTGATGTCTTGTGAGGACCTGCCTGACAACAGGCCTACAAGCCCTCAGTCCAGCCTCTCTCAGCCTATTGCCAACAGTCTGAGCATTGAGTGAGGGATTGTGCGTTCCTGGTGTAACTCGGGCAGTTGTTGTTGCCATCCTGCACCTGTCCCGCAGGTGTGATGTTCGGATGTACCGATCCTGTGCAGGTGTTGTTACACGTGGTCTGCCACTACGAGGATGATCAGCTGTCAATCCTGTCTCCCTGTAGCGCTGTCTTAGGCGTCTCACAGTACGGACATTGCAATTTATTGCCCTGGCCACATCTGCAGTCCTCATGCCTCCTTGCAGCATGCCTAAGGCACGTTCACGCAGACGAGCAGGGACCCTGGGCATCTTTCTTTTGATGTTTTTCAGAGTCAGTAGAAAGGCCTCTTTAGTGTCCTAAGTTTTGATAACTGTGACCTTAATTACCTACCGTCTGTAAGCTGTTAGTGTCTTAATGACCATTCCACAGATGCATGTTCATTAACTGTTTATGGTTCATTGAACAAGCATGGCAAACAGTGTTTAAAACCCTTTCCAATGAAGATCTGTGAAGTTATTTGGATTTTTTTGAATTATCTTTGAAAGACAGGGTCCTGAAAAAGGGAGTATACTCAGCAAAAAAAGAACATATATATATATATATATATATATACACTGCTCAAAAAATTAAAAGGGAACACTTAAACAACACAATGTAACTCCAAGTCAAAAACACTTCTGTGAAATCAAACTGTCCACTTAGGAAGCAACACTGATTGACAGTAAATTTCACATGCTGTTGTGCAAATGGAATAGACAAAAGGTGGAAATTATAGGCAATTAGCAAGACACCCCCCAAAACAGGAGTGATTCTGCAGGTGGTGACCACAGACCACTTCTCAGGTCCTATGCTTCCTGGCTGATGTTTTGGTCACTTTTGAATGCTGGCGGTGCTCTCACTCTAGTGGTAGCATGAGACGGAGTCTACAACCCACACAAGTGGCTCAGGTAGTGCAGTTCATGCAGGATGGCACATCAATGCGAACTGTGGCAAAAAGGTTTGCTGTGTCTGTCAGCGTAGTGTCCAGAGCATGCAGGCGCTACCAGGAGACAGGCCAGTACATCAGGAGACGTGGAAGAGGCCGTAGGAGGGCAACAACCCAGCAGCAGGACCGCTACCTCCGCCTTTGTGCAAGGAGGTGCACTGCCAGCGCCCTGCAAAATGACCTCCAGCAGGCCACAAATGTGCATGTGTCTGCTCAAACGGTCAGAAACAGACTCCATGAGGGTGGTATGAGGGCCCGACGTCCACAGGTGGGGGTTGTGCTTACAGCCCAACACCGTGCAGGACGTTTGGCATTTGCCAGAGAACACCAAGATTGGCAAATTCGCCACTGGCGCCCTGTGCTCTTCACAGATGAAAGCAGGTTCACACTGAGCACATGAGCACATGTGACAGACGTGACAGAGTCTGGAGACTCCGTGGAGAACGTTCTGCTGCCTGCAACATCCTCCAGCATGACCGGTTTGGCGATGGGTCAGTAATGGTGTGGGGTGGCATTTCTTTGTGGGGCCGCACAGCCCTCCATGTGCTCGCCAGAGGTAGCCTGACTGCCATTAGGTACCGAGATGAGATCCTCAGACCCCTTGTGAGACCATATGCTGACACATGCACATTTGTGGCCTGCTGGAGGTCATTTTGCAGGGCTCTGGCAGTGCACCTCCTTGCACTAAGGCGGAGGTACCGGTCCTGCTGCTGGGTTGTTGCCCTCCTACGGCCTCCTCCACGTCTCCTGATGTACTGGCCTGTCTCCTGGTAGCGCCTGCATGCTCTGGACACTACGCTGACAGACACAGCAAACCTTTTTGCCACAGTTCGCATTGATGTGCCATCCTGGATGAACTGCACTACCTGAGCCACTTGTGTGGGTTGTAGACTCCTTCTCATGCTACCACTAGAGTGAGAGCACCGCCAGCATTCAAAAGTGACCAAAACATCAGCCAGGAAGCATAGGAACTGAGAAGTGGTCTGTGGTCACCACCTGCAGAATCACTCCTGTTTTGGGGGGTGTCTTGCTAATTGCCTATAATTTCCACCTTTTGTCTATTCCATTTGTACAACAGCATGTGAAATTTATTGTCAATCAGTGTTGCTTCCTAAGTGGACAGTTTGATTTCACAGAAGTGTGATTGACTTGGAGTTACATTGTGTTGTTTAAGTGTTCCCTTTATTTTTTTGAGCAGTGTATATATATATAGTTGAAGTTGGAAGTTTACATACACCTTAGCCAAATATATTTAAACTCAGTTTTCCTGATATTTAATTTCCTGTCTTAGGTCAGTTAGGATCACCACTTTATTTTGAGAATGTGAAATGTCAGAATAATAGTAGAGAGAATTATTTTTTTCAGCTTTTATTTCTTTCATCACATTTCCAGTGGGTCAGAAGTTTACATTCACTCAATTAGTGTTTGGTAGCACTGCCTTTAAATTGTTTAACTTAGGTCAAACGTTTCGGGGAGCCTTCCACAAGCTGCCCACAATAAGTTGGTTGAATTTTGGGCCATTAAACCTGACAGAGCTGGTGTAACTGAGTCAGTTTTGTAGGCCTCCTTGTTCGCACACGCTTTTTCAGTTCTGACCACACATTTTATATAGGATTGAGGACAGGGCTTTGTGATGGCCACTCCAATACCTTTCCTTTGCTGTCCTTAAGCCATTTTGCCACAACTTTGGAAGTATGCTTGGGGTCATTGTCTATTTGGAAGACCCATTTGCGACCAAGCTTTAACTTCCTGACTGATGTCTTGAGATGTTGCTTCAATATATCCACATCATTTTACATTCCTCATGATACCATCTATTTTGTGAAGTGCAACAGTCCCTCCTGCAGCAAAGCACCCCCACAACAGGATGCTGCCACCCCTGTGCTTCATGGTGTTCTTCGGCTTGCAAGCGTCCCCATTTTTTCTCCAAATATAACGATGGTCATTATGTCCAAACAGTTCTATTTTTGTTTCATCAGACCAGAGGACATTTCTCCAAAACGTATGATCTTGCCCCATGTGCAGTTGCAAACCGTAGTCTGGCTTTTTTATGGTGGTTTTGGAGCAGTGGCTTCTTCATAGCTCAGCGTTCTTTCAGGTTATGTTGATATAGGACTCGTTTTACTGTGGACATAGATACTCTTGTACCTTGTGGTGGCTAATTTCTTTACTATCAAATGAGGAGAGACAAACTTATCACACAAGTCAGAGTTATACTTCAACTAAATCTTAAAAAATAAGAGCTTTGCAACAGCAATGACTTTCAACGATTCACTATTTCTAATGATCCGTTGAGAGTGGCAACACAAGGTGTCACGTTCCTGACCTGTTTTCCATTGTTTTTGTATGTGTTGAGTTGGTCATGGCGTGAGTTGGGGTGGGCATTCTATGTATTGTGTTTCTATGTTGGGTTTAATGTGTTGCCTGATATGGTTCTCAATTAGAGGCAGGTGTTTGACGTTTCCTCTGATTGAGAATCATATTAAGGTAGGCTGTTCTCACTGTTTGTTTGTGGGTGATTGTCTTCCGTGTCTGTCTATGTCGCACCACACGGGACTGTTTCGTTTTCGTTCGTGTATGTAGTCTGTTCCTGTTCGTGCGTTCTTCGTGTTATTATGTAAGTTTGTTTGTTCAGGTCTGTTGACTTCGTTTATTGTTTTGTAGTTTGCTCAAGTATATTTTCGTCTTCGTTATTATTATTAAAATCATCATGTATTCCACCTACGCTGCATTTTGGTCCAATCCTTCTCGCCTCTCCTCATTCGAGGAAAAATATGACGACCGTTACACAAGGGCTACTGAGATATTTTATATCAAAGATCCACCCCCTAGTCGACGTAACAAACCACAGATATTAGGAACAGTTCACAAAGTGAGACTTTATAAATGAGAAAGGAGTATCCCGTAGCCAGATAGCATTCGCTATCAATTATCGTTCAGTTTGGCCCCTAAGACGAGGTTGCTATCTTGTTCCTGTTACTCCTGGCACAAAAACACCAACTCATCCAATGGCATAAAACAATTGTCAACTCTAGACACTACCCCACACATCCTCCAAGGCCAAAGGAGGGAGTGACAGGCACACAGACATTGTGGAAACCAGTAATTGGTTCCCCATTAATCACACCATCCCTTCACATGGTTTAACAGATACATTTACATATGAAGACAATGTTCCCTCCTGTCCTCTTCCCTTTCTGATATTCTGCATAGCACCAGGGACATGTGAAAGACAAGCCTGACCACTCCCCTCTCTGGGCCCCAGGTGACTGAGCCCCAGGTGACTGAGCCCCAGGTGACTGAGCCCCAGCTGAGGGAGGAAGTGCAACTGCCAACACCAGAGTCCGAAGGGATACATTCTAACAACAAGTATATCACATAAGCATCTTATGCAGATAAGACATCTTAATTATCTATGTTAGACAACTAATTCTGATTCATCCACCACAACCTGTTTCCTCCAGCATCTTCACAAGGTCCTTTGCTGTTGTTCTGGGAATGATTTGTACTTTTCGCACCAAAGTACGTTCATCTCTAGGAGACAGAATGCGTCTCCTTCCTGAGCGGTATGACAGCTGCGTGGTCCCATGGTGTTTATAGTTGCGTACTATTGTTTGTACAGATGAACGTGGTACCTTCAGGCATTTGGAAATTGCTCCCAAGGATGAACCAGACTTGTGGAGGTCTACAATTTTTTTTCTGAGGTCTTGGCTGATTTCTTTTGATTTTCCCATGATGTCAAGCAAAGAGGCACTCAGTTTGAAGGTCGGCCTTGAAATACATCCACAGGTACACCTCCAATTGACTCAAATGATGTCAATTAGCATATCAGAAGCTTCTAAAGCCATGACATCATTTTCTGGAATTTTCCAGGCTGTTTAAAGGCATAGTCAACTTAGTGTATGTAAACGTCTGACCCACTGGAATTGTGATACAGTGAATTATAAGAGAAATAATCTGTCTGTAAATAATTGTTGGAAAGATTACTTGTGTCATGCACAAAGTAGATGTCCTAACCGACTTGCCAAAACTATAGTTTGTTTAACAAGAAATGTGTGGAGTAGTTGAAAAATTTGTTTTAATGACTCCAACTTAAGTGTATGTAAACTTGCTACTTCAACTGTATATATATATATAGAGAGAGAGAGAGAGATATCTGGCACACCTTGTAAAGGTTGTCTCATGTGGTGGTGTCGTGGAGGTTTCCACACAATGCATTTAGGCATGAAAGAATCCAGTGGTCAGCTGTACTGGGTAGCGATCAACACACTTGTGAATACTTTGATTTTAAACTGGTTGGGTCTGAATGTGGATAACCTTCATCGGGATACACCTGGATATCCCCGTGAATATATTTCATATTCCGCTGTAGCGAACAGTAGAGTTTCTTCCTGAAAGATAAATCAATGCCAAACTCTTTTGAATGGAACCTAACGAGCCTAGGCAGGTGTAAAGATGTCCCACTGTGCTAAGAGATGAACAATAGAAGACTGTTCACTGACAATAGCACAGACTAGGACATAAAAATCAACATTCACTACCAGTAAAAAAGAAAAGTAATACAAATAATTGAGAACACAGCCAGTGTACAAACAGGCAATACCACTAAGAAATCTTTAAACAAGCGAAAAAATCATATTCTCTTCATCTGCCCAAATGTATTCAGAATAAATTCTGCAAATAGGGTAATATCACACACTTGTTTGGACAAGGGATAGGCCTATATGGTTGACAAAAATATTATTTTAGGAGATGCTTAATTATCATATTCGTTAATCATTATATGGGAGTAGTGCTGGTGCTTTCTCCATGAGCTAGCCTCTTATAAGGACAACCATTATTGCCTTCCCTCTCCAACATCCAACCCCCTCTGTGATTTTGATCGATCTTCCTTCCCCGTTCCTGGTCAGTGAGATATATTTGAGCCAAGTCAGCATGGAGCCTCGCCTACTACACAGAAGCTACAGGGGCTATGGGGTGACGGGGATCTGCTGTCTATGTGCATTAGGGAACTATACTGCAACACCTCCGAGGCGTCTGTGTGTGTGTGTGTGTGTGTGTGTGTGTGTGTGTGTGTGTGTGTGTGTGTGTGTGTGTGTGTGTGTGTGTGTGTGTGTGTGTTCAGCTGATTCCTCCTAAAACATTATATCAGATGGACATACAGAAGAAATGTCATATCCATCTATTGACATTGATTTTCACTATATGTTTATCAGTGGAGGCTCCTCAGAGGAAGAAGGGGAGGACCACCCTACTCAGTGAATTTCATAAAATAAAAAATTATAAAATATTTAAAAAAGGTCTACAGTAGCCTCAACAACAGTCTGTAGGGTAGCATCATGGTGTAGCCGGAGGACAGCTAGCTTCTGTACTCCTCTGGGTACATTGACTTCAATACAAAATCTAGGAGGCTCGTGGTTCTCAAACCCTTCCATAGCCTTACACAGTAATTATGACATCTTCTGGAGGACATCCTCCAAACTATCAGAGCTCTTGCAGCTTGAACTGACATGTTATCCACTCAATCAAAGGATCCGAGAATGAATCTAGTACTGAAAGCATAAGCTGCAACTAGCTATCACTGCCGTACATAAAATGTGGTGAGTAGATGACTCAAAGAGAGAGAAAGACAGTGAATTTCATAAAATAAAAAAATGAAGGAGAAGCAAGAGAGGAAAAAAGAGAAAGTATTTTTTTTCACTTTCTGTTTCACTTTTTTAGCTAGCAAATGCAGCTAACTAGTTCAGTCTGCTGAAACACCCGGCTCAAACAGAGGGAGGTTGTGTTAGCTAGCTGGCTATGACTTTCCAACACAACCCTGGAACTCTTCCAAGTCAAGGTAAGCTTTTGGTTTGACTAATTTATTGCCACCGGGGCCCGCCGGTGTAACTGCTTACTGACAGTACACTAACGTTACTGCATGATCGTAGGAAGGTTTACTAACGGGTTAGTTCTATTAGCTATGCTGACCATGACGTTACTTTAGCTAATATGGTGACAATGACATAGGTTGTGTGTAGAGGTTTGCCTTGGAAATGTTTTTTCGCCTGGTCACATACAGCTGATGTGTTGTGCATTGAAGTCCACAAGCAAAGGGACATGGTGAGAGGAGGAGAGCACATAGATGCAAGAAGGAATACAACATGGCTGCTATGAAAGTGAACTGTGTTTACGCGTGATCAGGGGTGAATTCAATTTGCGGATTCTGTTGAAAAACGTTTCTTAAATGGAAGCAAACGGAACAAAACAGGGTTAAACATAACTGAATTTGTCCAATAGAAACTCTCGTTTGCAACAGTTGGACTAATGATTACACCCTGTATCAGCACGAGTGTGCAAGGTGGTATTGAATGTCACTGGCTGTCCATGTGTCATTGTCTGTCACCTCAAATGTGTCTCTTGACCTGTGTGCACCTACGTTGTAAACTTTCATTCATAGGCTAGGTTGTAGCAAGCTCATGATGAGTATAGGGACAATTTGAGTACAATATAGTTGCCTAAACCTACCAATGATACATTAACCTGGGTGAATGGAATATGAATGACAGTCATCCAATATGCTGTAATAGAAATAAGGCCATGCTCATGATTTTTTGTTGTTGTCATCCCTTATCTTAAACGGCACTGACCGCCACTGATGTCTATATAGGATGAGAGTAAAGGCGTCCTCATGCTTCCCATTCAGAACAATTCGTAACAGTTTGTGCTTATATTATGAGGACATTTTGTGACGATTTTGTTTGTTTTGTTTTGGTCTTCGGCAAGGGGTTTTTCGAGCAAGCCGAAGTCAGTAGCTGAAGTCTACACGCCTTCGTCGGTGATTGGTGAACAGTAGGGATTCCTCCATGAAGTGTTTGCTGTCATTAAACAAGTGTAACGACCTGGGTGTCGGGGGGTGTGAAATCAGACGCAGGAACAGCAGAGCTTCAATGCGGTGATTTTTAATTCCCAACCGGCAAACCAAAATGTCCAACACGGACTTACTGGGTGTCATAAACACCTGTCTACTAATACGGGAGACAGACCCAGTATACAATACAATACACCACTCCCGAAATCCACAGCTACAGACAAACAATCCCACACAAATAAGCATACAGGCTGGCTGACTAATAAAGCCACACTAATTACCAATTAACTCAAACCAGGTGATACAAATAAACACATAAGGAGGGGGAGGAAAAAGAGTCAGTGGCAGCTAGTAGGCTGGTGACGACGACCGCCGAGCGCCACCCGAACGGGAAGGAGAGCCTGCCTCGGTTGAAGTCGTGACAACAAGAGACGACTCGTTTTCATGAAAATATTTTCATTGAGAAATACTGCAAAATTGCGTGACTAAGATCTCCTCGGCAAAAACGTAAAAATGAATGACAGATTCTTACATTCATTCTGACTATGGCGTCTCAATATGGGCAAACATTACAATTGCTGTTTTTTTCCTCATTTTTCAAACAAAGTCTTTTAACGGAGTACGTGAGCACACTTGTTCAGTTCGCCTATAGGCACCAGCCAAACCGAAGCATACGGAAGTTTTAAGTCCCCACCATATGAGTAATGTTATCAACGTGGCACAACATAGGATGCCACCTTTTCAACAAGTCAGTTCGTCAAATTTCTGCTCTGCTACAGCAACCTCTGTCAACTGTAAGTGCTGTTATTGTGAAGTGGAAACGTCTAGGAGCAAACAACGACTCGGCCGCAAAGTGGTAGGCCACACAAGATCACAGAACGGGACCGCCAAGGTTGCAACACTCACTACCGAGTTCCAAACTGCCTCTGCATGCAATGACAACACAATAACTGTTCGTCGGTAGCTTCATGAAATGGGTTTCCATGGCAGAGCAGCCGCACACAACACTAACATCACCATGCACAATGCCAAGCGTCGGCTGGAGTGGTGTAAAGCTCACCGCAATTGGTCTCTGGAGCAGTGGAAACGCGTTCTCTGGAGTGATAAATCACATTCACCATCTGGCAACCCGATGGACGAATCTGGGTTTGGCGGATGCCAGGAGAAGGCTACCTGCCAGAATGCCAACTGTAAAGTTTGGTGGAGGAGGAATAATTGTCTTGGGCTGTTTTTCATGGTTCGGGCTAGGCCCCTTAGTTCTAGTGAAGGGAAATATTAACACTACAGCATACAATTACATTTGAGATGATTTTGTGCTTCCAACTTTGTGGCAACAGTTTGGGGGCCTGACCTCGAACACCTTTGGGATGAATTGGAACGCCTACTGCGAGCCAGCCCTAATCGCCCAACATCAGTGCCCGACCTCACTAATGCTCTAGTGGCTGAATGGAAGCAAGTCCCCGCAGCAATGTTGCAACATCTAGTGGAAAGCCTTCCCAGAAGAGTTGAGGTTGTTATAGCAAAAAAAGGGGGGACCAACTCCATATGAATGCTCATGATTTTGGTATGAGATGTTCGACGAGCAGGTGTCCACATACTTTTGGCCATGTAGTGTATTTAATCACAGTATTTATCGGTCTGGGCTGCAAAAGTTTTATAGAATAATACGTCTATTTCCCTGTTGTTTTAGTTGTCATTGCTGTCTCTTAATGTGTTATTTTCCTCTATTTCTCATGTTTGTACATCAGAAAGAAACAGAAATGGAATACATATATTTTGATGATTGTTGGACGGAATTTGAATTAGATGGCCGGAAAAAAGTGAGAGGAAAAGCCAGTAGTAGTCGGCTGTCCCTGACAGTGTGAATAGACCAGGTAATATGTCATGGTGGAACTGACTGAACGTATCTGTGGTGTTTGACGTTTCTGCGGAGTGATTTACAGAGGGGACAGAAGGGGTCAGGACATCACTTCCTGTTTGCCATCCATCACCTATTACAGTTGGCTGCAAACGAAGATGGATTTGCCCCCCTGTATGAGAGAGAAAATGCCAATACCAACTATCAACCCCACATCAAGTCTCAGGCCAACCCTTTTATACACCTACACCAAATTCCAGTCCTCTCGAGCTCAGTTGGTAGAGCACGGCCCTTGCAACACCAGGATAGTGGGTTCAATTCCTGGGACTACCCGTACGTAAAATGTATGCATGACTGTAAGTCTTTGGATAAAAATGTCTGTTAAATGGCTTATACAACATGAATACACCTACAGCTTCTCTATATAGCATTCCTTTCATCGTATGCATCTCCAGTAGAACTCGACAACATTTAATGTATCACTTCTGAAATCATTGCAACTGACATCTCATCTTGCTGTACAATGCAGTCTTTGATAGTTTTCTATCAGCAACAGAAGCAATAGAAATGGCAAAAGATCAGAGTTTCGTCAGACGTACAAAAGAGGCTTCAGTCGGCCTCTAAGTGTTGACATCAGTGGGACATGAAAGGCAGTCAGATTATGTGGGATCCCCCTGGTTTCACACGACAAGTAACAGTTTTAGCTCTTGTCAATGGAGAGTTGAAGACTTTTGAAATTGGGGGAAAGAAATGTTCACTACTTGAAACAGCAGCTTTACTTGCTCAGTCTTCTCTCTCATCTTTCTGAAGGCAGGGAGGAAGCTACAGTATGGCGCAGAAATAAAATAATGAACTCATTCAATGTGAAAGGAGGTGAGAAAAGAATGCAAGTACATTCTACAAGGATTTCCACTTCCCCCGTTACTCTTTGCTACAGATGTAGAATCTTAATCACTTAATCACAGCAGTGTATTTGAGGTTTAAAAAGGCTACTACAGTTTGTCATTACCACTTAGAAATTTCAGACTTGATTTGTCCCTACAAAAATTCACATTTCTTGTTGATGCAGGATTATTTTCCTGCTGTAGCAAATTGACTCAAATTGAGATCCTACATCTGTAGGTATGATAAACCAAACATTTTCCAGCTTTTCGAACAGTTAGTAATTCATTTAGTAATGGATAAATGAGCAGACAAACAAATACCACACTTTATCAAAGTGAACTTACTCTCAACAATCACTCTCCGTCCAGTCCAGTCGTCATTGACAACCTGTATATTCCCAAAGTGAACGTCACTATAGAAAATCCGGTTGGTGCCTCCAGAGTCCTGTTGTTGGTGATGAAAGGCCAGCGCTATCACATTCTTGAAGTAGGCATGGTTCTCATAGGGCCTGATGGGAGAGTTGAGGTCGATGTCGTCTGATAGGTGGATGCTCCTCAGGATCGACCTCTCAGAGTAGAGAAGGTAGCCATCGTACTGGTGACAGCTGAGACCGTCTAATCAAATGACAATGATTATGTAATTGAACCTTTGAAACTGTGATGAATTGAAATAAGAACCATTCGATGTGAAAAAAAACACAAAAATAAGATCAAACTTTAAAGCTACACACTTAACAGTAAAAATAAATAAATGTAAGAATAAAAAGCAAACAAGAGGCAATAAAAGAGATGAATGAAAACACACAAGATCACTGATTACCTTTAGCCAGGTAGCCGTGAGCACAGGAACACGTCCTCCTCCCACTGCCCTGGTGGAAACACAGCTGACGGCAGCCTCCGTTGTTTTGGCCGCACGGATTGGTTCCTGTAGGGAAGTCAACTACAGGGTCAAAGGTCAGAGGTCAAGTCCGGTTCTCCACAGTCTTATTGGCTGTCAATCTGAAATGTATTGTTTTGACCATAAGGAATAAGATTCCATTATGAAGTTGCAGTATCAATGTTAGTCAATATTCAGATATTACGTTTCTGTATTGCAAGAGGTTGAAATACCTTCACATTAACATGGGCAATCAGCAGTTGCTGCATCCATTTTTGGACATATTAATAAATGATTTGTATCTATTGATTCTTGAATAATATAACTAATAAATGCCTTATAAGCTTAGTTTAACTGTTGTACCCCAGCAGAACCCCAAATATAAGCTTGTTTTACTCCAATGTTCATAAACAAAATAATGTTAAAACATAAACTCTAATTTGAATATCATGGATATCCTTGCATCCATAGCACTGTTTATGCATTTGAGAGTGATAAAAATTTTCCAGCCCCATCCTTCAGCTTTTTACTGAAACAGTGGTGGGAAGAACGATGTTATTGTTTCAACTGCTGATTGGCCCTTTAATCTCGGGTCTATTCTAGAACACTTAACAAGCGCAGGTACTGACAGCCTGGTAAGAACATGAAATAATAAGGATGTGAAAATGAAGTTGAAACGTCAACCTTTCTCCCGTCCTCGGTTAAAGACTTTGACATCGTTCAAGTTGACTCCCAGGCCACTCCTCAGAGTCATGGCTCCCTCCGTTGGATAACTCTTGACGCCTCGGCGAATGGAGCCTCTGGCATGAGCCCTATGCACGCACGCACACATGCACGCACGCACGCACGCACGCACGCACGCACGCACGCACGCACGCACACACACACACACACACACACACACACACACACACACACACACACACACACACACACACACACACACACACACACACACACACACACACACACACACACAACAGGAAGAGGAGGGAGCTTGACACCAGGTAACAGGAAGTTTGACACAGGGATAATCAATGGTCCTCGACTAATTAAAACAGAAGAACTCATTAAAATACACTAGACAGCTGGTCTGACAGAAGGTGACGGGACCTAGCTACCCTTGTGGACGACATTGAGGTAGGTACGCACAATTTAAATAGAGAGAAGGTGTCTTTTCTAAATGTTCTGCCTTTTTCTCTATCAATTAGATTGGTATTTAAAGTGACCTTGTGGTGCAGGTGGTTAATCCAACAAGGGTAGAGCAGCTGGCGAAGGCTTCTATGGAGCCTGTTTGGAGAGACTGCACTATACTATAACATTTCTGGAAGAATAAATTACCTGTCAGCCCAGTATATGTAAGCCCCATAGACGGCCATTGAAAACAGATCCGCTGCGTTGCTGGCTGAGGATGACAGTAGTATCTCCCGGCCCTCTCCGCTCTCAAGGCTGATCCGCTCTATCTTGTCGGCGCGGGCGTCGCACCAATATAATTTATTTTCCTAGAATACAATGTTGAGAAAATAAACTTCATGTATATGATGGTGGGAGAGTATCATTCTAAAAAGATAACACAAAGCAGAGTGTAATGCCACTTCAGCCAGGAAGATCAGAGGGAGGCTAAAGTGCTGTGTGTGCACTCTGGGGGCCAAAAACACCTGGTCCTCCTGCTTGGCTCAGTGGGTAAGAGTGTGGAGCTAGCAACATCAACGTCATGGATTTGATTCCCTCTCGCGTCACAAATAATACAATGCCTGCACCCACTGATTGCCAATAACTTTGACGCCTATCTTTTTGAGATTTTATATTTTTTTTACTTATTCAACAAAATCTATCTCTCTTTTTGCAATTGTATTACTTTGAAATAATATAATAATAAAATGAAAATAATACCATATAATATAGCTCGGTATTTGTATGATTTATTTCAGTCTTTTTTGCTCATCTTTATCAAGGGTGCCAATAACTTTGGACATGAATGTATAGAAGCTCTTTTGGATAAAAGCATCTGCTAAATGGCATTCATTATTATATTTTATAAACTGGGTGGTTCGAGCCCTGAATGCTGATTGGCTGACAGCAGTGGTATATCAGACCGTATACCACGGGTATGACAAAAAAATACTGTTGACTGTTCTAATTACGTTGGTAAGCAGTTTCTAAAAAAGGCAATAAGGCACCTCGGGAGGGTTGTGGTATATGGCCAATATACTGAACCACGACTATGGGCTGTATCCAGGTACTCTGCGTGGCGCCTCGCCTAAGAACAGCCCTTAGCCATGGTATATTGGCCATGTACAAAACCCCCTCAGGGCTTATTGCTTAAATATACCTCATAGTCTATGGAGATCCCGTTGGGCCATGCTATTCCAGAGTTGACCAGAATAACTTGGTCTGATCCGTCCAGCCGGGCCCGACCGATGCAGGGGCTTTGGCCCCATTCTGTCCAGAACAGAAACCTGGCCAAGAGGACAACAGAAGGGTAAGAAGAGTCCACAGCCACCACCCCAAAAAACAATGTTCATACTTTACAGTCACCTCATACATTGACAGGAAATGCTTTGGGTTGATCGAACGTGTATTGCTCATAATCGGTAGACCCTTTTTTTGTTGCGATAAAGATGTATTTTTCAAGAGAGAACTGGACCAAGTCAGCAGCATCAACACATCAGTATTAGACACACCGGCACATGAGGAAAATGACATCAATAAAATAAGCAGCTCATATCAAACATGTACACAACACAAGCCAAAAAAAACCATAAGAGCTTGCAAAAAATTGCAGGGCCATAACAGTATCGATGCATAATTCAAGGAGGCTGAACTCCATGCTGGTATGGATGGACAGTGGGGTAGACATTTTCAACTCCCTTTCAGAATACTAATAGTGAGGCAAGCGGCTTGACCAACGTTCCAACGGTTATGACTTACTAACTGTGAACGCACCAATTATAAATCATTAAAAATAACATGACAGTATGCTCTGGCTCCAGTCTCCTCACACAAACTCGAATATCCATAGGGGGCCAGTTGTTGACATATTTCTATATTGGCTTTAATTTAAGCAATCAGCGTGATTGCCACATAAAGTTCTCTCTCTCTAACATGAGATCTCTGGGTAATGCATGCATACAATACTATGAATAATAGGGGTTAGAGAGAGACAACATTAATTAGCCCGGCGCAGGTGAGGCACAAGCTGTGACAGTAGACACACACACACACACACACACACACACACACACACACACACACACACACACACACACACACACACACACACACACACACACACACACACACACACACACACACACACACACACACACACACACACTCAGTGCCAGTAGACTCATCTCTATTCTCCTCAGCTGCTTATCCTGGTTCATTAGCATCTCTCATCAGGGGTGGAATCAATAGGAAAGTGCCCTGCAGTCTAAGCTGATGTGGGAAAATGGACCCGTCCTTTCTTTTCCTGTTATTAATGATTGAGAAGCTGAACATGTGAGACAGTGTAATCAGTTATGAATGCAGAGAGTGGGGAAATACTGTATTTATACTTTATAGTTTGCTTTGGATGAAGGGTGGAGAGTTGAGATTTTATTGGCTGGTAATTGCTTGATGTTGTATGTACATTTTGTTGTGTTACAGCCTGAATTTAAAAATGATTCAATTCATATTTTTTTGTCACTGATCTACACAACAATACCCCATAATGTCAAAGTGGAATATTCTGTTGTGGAAATGTTTTGAAATCAATGAAAAATGTCAAGCTGAAATATCTTGAGTCAATAAGAATTCAACCACTTTGTTATGGCAAGCCTAAATAAGTCCACGAGTAAAAATGTCCTTAACAAATCACATAAGTTGCATGGACTGATTCTGTGTTCAACATGATATTTATTGACTACTCCATCTCTGTACCTCACACATACAAAAAGCTCTAAGGTCCCTCAATCAAGTAGTGAATTTCAAGCACAAAGACCAGGGAGGTATTTCAATTCCTTGCAAAGAAAGGCATTTGTAGATTTTTTTAACCTTTATTTAACTAGGCAAGTCTGTTAAGAACAAATTCTTACTTACAATAATGGCCGACCAGGGAACAGTGGGTTAACTGCCTTGTTCAGGGGCATAACGACAGATTTTCACCCTGTCAGCTCAGGGATTCAATCCAGCAACCTTTCGCTACTGGACCAACGCTCTAAACACTAGGCTACCTGCTGCCCCTAGATGTGTAAAAATATAGAGGATACGTTGAACATTCATTTGAGCATGGTAAAGTTATTAATTGGGCTTTGGATGGTGTATCAATACACCCAGTCACTATAAAGATACAGGCGTCCTTCCTAACACAGTTGCTGGAGAGGAAGGAAACTGCTCAGCGATTTCACCACAAGGCCAATGGTAATTTTAAAACAGTTACAGAGTTTTTTTGATATGAGAAAACTGAGGACGGATCAACAACATTGTAGTTACTCCACAATACTAACCTAAATGACAGAGTGAAAAGAAGGAAGCCTGTACAGAATACAAATATTCCAAAACATGCATCATGTTTGCAACAAGGCACTTAAGTAATACTGAATACAAAGCGTTATTTTGGGACAAATCCAACAAAACCTGTCACTGAGTAGCAATCGTCATATTTTAAAGCATGGTGGTGGCTGCATCATGTTATGGGTATGCTTGTCATCGGTAAGGACTAGGGAGTTTTCTAGGATAAAAATAAACGGAATACAGCTAAGTACAGGCAAAAACCTGGTTCACTCTTCTTTCCAACAGGGGAGATGAATTCCCCTTCCAGAAGGACAATAGAATAAAACACAAGGTGAAAATCTACAGTGGAGTTTCTTACCAAGATGACATTGAATGTTCCTGAGTGGCCTAGTTACAGTTGAATTAAATTGGATTGAAAATCTATGGCAAGACTTGACAATGACTTTCTCGCAATGATCAACAAACATGACAGAGCTAAAATAATAAAATAAAAAATATTGGACAAATATTGTACAATCCAGGTTTTCAAATCTCTTAGAGACTTACCTAGAAAGACTCTCAGCTGTAATCTCTGCCAAAGGTGTTTCTATTTATTGTCTCAGAGGGCTGAATATTTATCTAGCCAAGATACAGTGCATTCGGAAACTATTCAGACCCCCAAACTTTTCTACATTTTGTTATGTTACAGCCTTATTCTAAAATATATTTTTTTTTTATCCCCCTAATTCATCTACACACAACACCCCCTAATGACAGAGCAAAAAAATGTTTTTAGAAAATTTAGCAAATGTATAATGAAAAAAAACTGAAATATCAAATTTACATCAGCATTCAGACCCTTTACTCAGTACTTTGTTTAAGCACGTTTGGCAGTGATTACAGCCTCAAGTCTTCTTGGGAATGACACTACAAGCTTGGCACACCTGTATTTGGGGAGTTTATCCCATTATTCTCTGCATATCCTCTCAAGCTCTGACAGGTTGGATGGGGAGTGACGCTGCACAGCTATTTCAGATCTCTCCAGAGATGTTCGATCGAGTTCAAGTCCGGGCTCTGGCTGGGCCACTCCTGCCTTGTCTTGGCTATGTGCTTAGGGTTGTTGTCCTGTTGGAAGGTGAACTTTTGCCCCAGTCTGAGGTCCTGAGCGCTCTGGAGCAGATTTTCATCAAGGATCTGCTCTGTTCATATTTCCCTCGATCTTGACGAGTCTCCAAGTCCCTGCCGCTGAAAAACATCCCCACAGCATGATGCTGCCACCACCATGCTTCACCGTAGGGATGGTGCCAGTTTTCCTCCAGACGTGACACTTGGTATTCTGACTAGAGTTCAATCTTGGTTTCATCACACCAGAGAATCTAGTCTAAAAGTCCTTTAGGTGCCTGTTGGCAAACTCCAAGCGGGCTGTCATGTGCCTTTTACTGAGGAGTGGCTTCCGTCTGGTCACTCTAGGCCTGATTGGTGGAGAGCTGCAGAGATGGTTGTCCTTCTGGAAGGTTCTCCCATCTCCACAGAGGAACTCTGTAGCTCTGTCAGAGTGACCATCAGGTTCTTGGTCACCTGCCTGACCAAGGCCCTTCTCCCCCGGTTTCTGTTTAGCTGGGCGACAAGCTCTAGGAAGAGTCTTGGTGCTTCCAAACTTCTTCTATTTAAGAATGATGGAGGCCACTGTGCTGTTGGGAACCTTCAATGGAGCAGAAATGTGTTGGTACCCTTCCCCAGATCTGTGCCTCGACACAATCCTGTCTCGGAGCGCTATGGACAATTCCTTCGACCTTATATAGACAAGTGTGTGCCTTTCCAAATCATGTCCAATCAATTGAATTTACCACAGATGGACTCCAATCAAGTTGTAGAAACATCTCAAGGATGATTCATGGAAACAGGATGCACCTGAGCTCAATTTTGAGTCTCATAGCAAAGGGTCTGAATACTCATGTAAATCAGGTATTTCTGTTTTTTATTTTTTTAAATAAATGCAACAATTAAAAGAAAACCTGTTTCAATGAGTCATTATGGGATAGCATGCGTAGATTGATGAGGGAAAAACTAATTTAATCAATTTTAGAATAAGGCTGTAAGGGAACAAAATGTGGAAGAAGGGAATACTTTCCGAATGCACTCTATATTAGTGTTTTATTTTTCATGATTTTTATAAACGTTCAAATTTGTTTTTTCTTCCACCAAAAAATTATAATTAAATCCATTTTAATCCCACTTTGTAAGATAGCAAAAATGTAGTCTAAGATTTCCCTATCCTGTAAAAGAAAAACATTGAAACGCCATCTCTTAAAACCTGTGAATCCTGGAGAAATCTCAAAATAAATCAATAAGGGAGAATGGTCAGATAACAGCATTGTTAAAATCTCTGCATGGGATGTACATTTCAGGGGAGGTGAAGACAATCAATTTGTGAGAAAGACTGATGTTGGGGAGAAAATAAGATCATCTATAGTACTAGGATTTGTTAGGCGCCAGGCATCCACGATGTTCAAGTCATCTAAAAAGGTCTTAATATAATTTGAAGGTGCCCGGAGTGCCAAGATATTATCACTGGTGGTATTAATAGCAGGATCTAGAGTCAAGTTAAAATCTCCCCCAAGTGTAACGTCTGCTCCCAACTCACACTGTCAAACACGTAAATCCCCTGAACGCAGCTCTCTCCAGCTCACTTTCCAGCTCACACTCTCAAACACCTAGATCCCCTGAACACAGCTCACTTTCCAGATCCCAATCACCTGAATTCTGATCACCTGTTCACACACCTGTATGTCATTATCACACACTATTTAGTTCAGTTCTTTGCACTCCATCATATTTTTACCCACCTCACTAACGACGCCTTTTGCCTATTCCCTGCCTGTACTTTAGCCTATCCTATTTCCTGTAATCAACTTTTTGCCTGATCTCCCTGACGACGTTACTAGTCTTTCCCTGCCTGTACTGTTGCTTTTTTGGACCCCCTGTGTATGACCTTCTGCCTGCCCCTGGACCCATCTACTTGCCCCCTCTTGTGTATGACCTTCTGCCTGCCCCTGGACCCAGCTACCTGCCTCATCCTGTGTATGAACTTCTGCCTGCCCCTGGACCCAGCTACCTGCCTCATCCTGTGTATGAACTTCTGCCTGCCCCTGGACCCAGCTACCTGCCTCCTCCTGTGTATGACCTTCTGCCTGCCCCTGGACCCAGCTACCTGTCTCCTCCTGTGTATGACCATCTGCCTGCCCCTGGACCCAGCTACCTGCCTCCTTCTGTGTATGACCTTCTGCCTGCCCCTGGAGCCAGCTACCTGCCTCCTGTGTATGACCTTCTGCCTGCCCCTGGACCCAGCTACCTGCCTCCTCCTGTGTATGACCTTCTGCCTGCCCCTGGACCCAGCTACCTGTCTTCTCCTGTGTATGACCTTCTGCCTGCCCCTGGACCCAGCTACCTGCCTCCTTCTGTGTATGACCTTCTGCCTGCCCCTGGACCCAGCTACCTGCCTTCTCCTGTGTATGACCTTCTGCCTGCCCCTGGACCCAGCTACCTGCCTCCTTCTGTGTATGACCTTCTGCCTGCCCCTGGACCCAGCTACCTGCCTCCTCCTGTGTATGACCTTCTGCCTGCCCCTGGACCCAGCTACCTGCCTCCTCCTGTGTATGACCTTCTGCCTGCCCCTGGACCCAGCTACCTGCCTCCTCCTGTGTATGACCTTCTGCCTGCCCCTGGACCCAGCTACCTGCCTCCTGTGTATGACCTTCTGCCTGCCCCTGGACCCAGCTACCTGCCTCCTCCTGTGTATGACCTTCTGCCTGCCCCTGGACCCAGCTACCTGCCTTCTCCTGTGTATGACCTTCTGCCTGCCCCTGGACCCAGCTACCTGCCTCCTTCTGTGTATGACCTTCTGCCTGCCCCTGGACCCAGCTACCTGCCTTCTCCTGTGTATGACCTTCTGCATGCCCCTGGACCCAGCTACCTGCCTCCTTCTGTGTATGACCTTCTGCCTGCCCCTGGACCCAGCTACCTGCCTCCTCCTGTGTATGACCTTCTGCCTGCCCCTGGACCCAGCTACCTGCCTCCTCCTGTGTATGACCTTCTGCCTGCCCCTGGACCCAGCTACCTGCCTTCTCCTGTGTATGACCTTCTGCCTGCCCCTGGACCCAGCTACCTGCCTTCTCCTGTGTATGACCTTCTGCCTGCCCCTGGACCCAGCTACCTGCCTTCTCCTGTGTATGACCTTCTGCCTGCCCCTGGACCCAGCTACCTGCCTTCTCCTGTGTATGACCTTCTGCCTGCCCCTGGACCCAGCTACCTGCCTTCTCCTGTGTATGACCTTCTGCCTGCCCCTGGACCCAGCTACCTGCCTCCTCCTGTGTATGACCTTCTGCCTGCCCCTGGACCCAGCTACCTGCCTTCTCCTGTGTATGACCTTCTGCCTGCCCCTGGACCCAGCTACCTGCCTCCTCCTGTGTATGACCTTCTGCCTGCCCCTGGACCCAGCTACCTGTCTCCTCCTGTGTATGACCATCTGCCTGCCCCTGGACCCAGCTACCTGTCTCCTCCTGTGTATGACCATCTGCCTGCCCCTGGACCCAGCTACCTGTCTCCTCCTGTGTATGATCTTCTGCCTGCCCCTGGACCCAGCTACCTGCCTCCTCCTGTGTATGACCATCTGCCTGCCCCTGGACCCAGCTACCTGCCTCCTCCTGTGTATGACCTTCTGCCTGCCCCTGGACCCAGCTACCTGCCTCCTCCTGTGTATGACCTTCTGCCTGCCCCTGGACCCAGCTACCTGCCTCCTGTGTATGACCTTCTGCCTGCCCCTGGACCCAGCTACCTGCCTCCTCCTGTGTATGACCTTCTGCCTGCCCCTGGACCCAGCTACCTGCCTTCTCCTGTGTATGACCTTCTGCCTGCCCCTGGACCCAGCTACCTGCCTCCTTCTGTGTATGACCTTCTGCCTGCCCCTGGACCCAGCTACCTGCCTTCTCCTGTGTATGACCTTCTGCCTGCCCCTGGACCCAGCTACCTGCCTCCTTCTGTGTATGACCTTCTGCCTGCCCCTGGACCCAGCTACCTGCCTCCTCCTGTGTATGACCTTCTGCCTGCCCCTGGACCCAGCTACCTGCCTTCTCCTGTGTATGACCTTCTGCCTGCCCCTGGACCCAGCTACCTGCCTTCTCCTGTGTATGACCTTCTGCCTGCCCCTGGACCAAGCTACCTGCCTTCTCCTGTGTATGACCTTCTGCCTGCCCCTGGACCCAGCTACCTGCCTTCTCCTGTGTATGACCTTCTGCCTGCCCCTGGACCCAGCTACCTGCCTTCTCCTGTGTATGACCTTCTGCCTGCCCCTGGACCCAGCTACCTGCCTTCTCCTGTGTATGACCTTCTGCCTGCCCCTGGACCCAGCTACCTGCCTTCTCCTGTGTATGAACTTCTGCCTGCCCCTGGACCCAGCTACCTGCCTTCTCCTGTGTATGACCTTCTGCCTGCCCCTGGACCCAGCTACCTGCCTCCTCCTGTGTATGACCATCTGCCTGCCCCTGGACCCAGCTACCTGTCTCCTCCTGTGTATGACCATCTGCCTGCCCCTGGACCCAGCTACCTGTCTCCTCCTGTGTATGACCATCTGCCTGCCCCTGGACCCAGCTACCTGCCTCATCCTGTGTATGACCTTCTGCCTGCCCCTGGACCCAGCTACCTGTCTCCTCCTGTGGTGCTTAACAATAATAATAATAATACAATAAACACATAAACAATAAACACCTGCGCTAGAAACCAGCTCTCTGTCTCCCATCGTGTTCATTACACCAAGGATGGTCACTGAGTCTGGGAAGTCTAACAAGTTACGCTTCAGGTCTTCAAAAAATGATTTATCAAAAGCATTTGGTGCATACATGGAGGACAAACATAATGTAGTGCCATTAATAGTAACAGAGGTATAACAATTCTGTCTATCAGTGTCTCCCCCAGAGATCCCCACCTTCATATTAAGATGAATATTCCTCTTAAGTACAATTATAGCACCCTTGGTTTAGTTTGGGGCACAGGAGTAGGCTAGTATCTTATAAAACATGTTCTGAAATCTATTGATATCAGTGGCTTTCAAATTGCTCTGCTGTAGGAAGGGGAAATCAATATATTTACATTATAAGTACTCTAAACAAGTTAAGACTAATCAAATCATGTCAAATTGTATTTGTCACATGCGCCGATTACAACAAGGGTAGACCTTACAGCGAACTCCTTACATTCAAGCCCTTAACCAACAATGCAGTTTCAAGAAAAATAAGTGTTAAGTAATAAATAGATAAGTAAAAAATATAAATAAAAATAAGAAATAGATAAAGAGCAGCAGTAAAATAACTGTAGCAAGGCTTTATACAGGGGGTACCGGTACAGAGTCAATGTGCGGGGGAACAGGTTAGTCAGGCTTTATACAGGGGGTACCGGTACAGAGTCAATGTGCAGGGGAACAGGTTAGTCAGGCTATATACAGGGGGTACCGGTACAGAGTCAATGTTCGGGGGAACAGGTTAGTCAGGCTATATACAGGGGGTACCAGTACAGAGTCAATGTGCAGGGGAACAGGTTAGTCAGGCTATATACAGGGGGTACCGGTACAGAGTCAATGTGCAGGGGAACAGGTTAGTCAGGCTATATACAGGGGGTACCGGTACAGAGTCAATGTGCGGGGGAACAGGTTAGTCAGGCTATATACAGGGGGTACCGGTACAGAGTCAATGTGCGGGGGAACAGGTTAGTCAGGCTATATACAGGGATTACCGGTACAGAGTCAATGTGCGGGGGTACAGGTTAGTCAGGCTATATACAGGGGGTACCGGTACAGAGTCAATGTGCTGTGGAACAGGTTAGTCAGGCTATATACAGGGGGTAC
Organism: Salvelinus fontinalis; assembly: GCF_029448725.1. NCBI lineage: Eukaryota > Metazoa > Chordata > Actinopteri > Salmoniformes > Salmonidae > Salvelinus > Salvelinus fontinalis. Next base: position 16,395,849 of record NC_074705.1, read on the forward strand.
CGGTACAGAGTCAATGTGCAGGGGAACAGGTTAGTCAGGCTATATACAGGGGGTACCGGTACAGAGTCAATGTGCAGGGGAACAGGTTAGTCAGGCTATATACAGGGGGTACCGGTACAGAGTCAATGTGCGGGGGAACAGGTTAGTCAGGCTATATACAGGGGGTACCGGTACAGAGTCAATGTGCGGAGGAACAGGTTAGTCAGGCTATATACAGGGGGTACCGGTACAGAATCATTGTGCGGGGGAACAGGTTAGTCAGGCTATATACAGGGGGTACCGGTACAGAGTCAATGTGCGGGGGAACAGGTTAGTCAGGCTATATACAGGGGGTACCGGTACAGAGTCAATGTGCGGTGGTACAGGTTAGTCAGGCTATATACAGGGGGTACCGGTACAGAGTCAATGTGCGGGGGAACAGGTTAGTCAGGCTATATACAGGGGGTACCGGTACAGAGTCAATGTGCGGGGGCACCGGTTAGTCTATCCATGAGTTAGCTTGAGATGTAAATATATCCAAGAGCCTGAGATTTGAAAACGCTTTGCACGGAGCTGAGATAGAAATACTGTTTAGACAAGACACATGAAAGAAAAACACAACATATTGATCGTGCAGTCTACATGTGTGAATGCATACAAATTCTATAGTATTAAAGTGTAATTAAATTAACCAACAGTAAAAACTTCATAGAAAAGGCCAGTATGCCAGTAGACACATGGGTTTACCCCCGAGAGAGAGACGGCCGGTAGACCTGAGTCGGCAGTCCCTTGGATGCTCACACAATGTGGAACAAATCAAGGGGTGTAAATACATTCTAACTGTAATGATATAATTCTACTATATAACCTTGCAAAGATCGTTTTATGACGTTCATTATTACTGGCTATCAAAATGAATCAAAACATTGGTTATTTGGTGGTCATTTCTAGGGAATACATTATGTAGATAGGATGTGTTCATTACATACCAAGCAGGTGGACTTTAAAGTGTTGACTGAAATGAAAGACTGTACACACCCTTTCACCGGGTGCACAGCAATGGCTTTGGGCTGGTCAAGTCCTTCAGCTATCACCACGGCTCGGTACAAGCCACTGAGTCGAGCAACCTCGATGACGTTGAAGTCATGGTCCGTCCAATAGATATTACCTAGTAAACAACACAAACATGACTTTGTACAGTGTTCAACCATTGCATTTACAAGTCAGTCAATTCATTACATTGCATGTATGTCTTAGTTGAGAAGTATGTCCTATGGCTCTTGTCTTCTCTGTATGTCCTACAGTTGCAGTCAAATATATTGGCACTCTTGCACTTTACAATGGAGCAGAATGCTCTGTTGTCTTTTTTTTATGGTTGAACTGCTATTTTTACGAGTGAGATGTTGCACTGTAAATGAGAATCACCTGCCTCCAACCAAATGAATTTCAATTCTGAATAATTTAGTCCAGGCAATTTGTTTTATACTTTGAAGCGAAAAATATCATTTGGATATTTTTTTCAAGGTCCTGTGCGGTTGTAAATCAAACAAATACATGTGTGAAAAACTTTTTATATATATATATATATATATATTTTTTAACTTATTTTAGAAGAAATAGTGAATCGTGCAAGGGTGCCTTCGGAAAGTATTCAGATCCCTTTACTTTTTCCACATTTTGTTACGTTACAGCATTATTCTAAAATGGACAAAACAAAAAAACTGAATAATCTACATACAATACCCCATAGTGACAAAGCAAAAACAGGTTTTAGACATTTTTGCTGATTAAAAAAATTATATAATAATAACTTATTTACGTAAGTGTTCAGACCCTTTGCTATTGCGCTCAGGTGTATCCTGTTTCCATTAATCATCCTTGAGATGTTTCTTGACTGGAGTCCACCTGTGGTAAAATCAATTGATTGGACATGATTTGGAAAGGCACACACCTGTCTATATAAGGTCCCACAGTTGACAGCAAAAACCAAGCCATGAGGTCGAAGGAATTGTCCTTAGAGCTCCGAGACAGGATTGTGTTGAGGCACAGATATGGGGACGAGTACCAAAAAAAATCTGAAGCATTGAAGGTTGCCAAGAACACAATTCTTGGAACCCCCAAGACTCTTCCTAGAGCTGGCCCAGCCAAACTGAGCAATCGGGGGAGAAGGGCCTTGGTCAGGGAGGTGACCAAGAACCCGATGGTCACTCTGACAGAGCTCTAGAGTTCCTCTGTGGAGATGAGAGAACCTTCCAGAAGGACAACCATCTCTGCAGCACTCCCCCAATCAGGCCTTTATTGTAGAGTGACCAGATAGAATCCACTCCTCAGTAAAAGGCACATGACAGCCCACTTGGAGTTTGCCAACAGGCACCTAAAGACTCTTAGACCATGAGAAACAAGATTCTCTGGTCTGATGAAACCATGATTGAACACTTTGCCTTAATGCCAAGCGTGACGTCTGGAGGAAACCTGGTACCATCCCTACGGTGAAGCATGGTGGTGGCAGCATCATGATGTGAGGATGTTTTTCAGCGGGAGGGACTGGGAGACTAGTAAGGATCGAGGCAAAGATGAACGGGGCAAAGTACAGAGAGATCCTTGACGAAGACCTGCTCCACAGAGCTCACGACCTCAGACCGGAGCGAAGGTTCACCTTCCAACAAGACAACGACTCTAAGCACACAGCCAAGACAACGCAGGAATGGCTTAGGGAGAAGTCTCTGAATGTCCTTGAGTGGCCCAGCCAGAGCCCGGGCTTGAACCCGATCGAACATCTCTGGAGAGACCTGAAAATAGCTGTGCAGCAACACTCCCCATCCAACCTGACAGAGCTTGAGAGGATATGCAGAGAATAATGGGATGAACTCCCCAAATACAGGTGTGCCAAGCTTATAGCATCATACCCAAGAAGACTCAAGGCTGTAATCACTGCCAAAGGTGCTTCAACAAAGTGCTGAGTAAAGGGTCTGAATACTTATGCAAATGTGATATTTCAGTTGTTTATTTTCAATACATTCGCAAAAATGTCTAAATTCTGTTTTGGCTTTGTCATTATGGGGGTTTTGTGTGTATATTGATGAGGGGGGAAAACAATGTAATCCATTTTAGAGTAAGGCTGTAACTTAACAAAAATGTAGAAGAAGTCACGGGGTCTGAATACTTTCCGGAGGAACTGTACTTGTATGTCCTCCTTTGCACTTAACATTGTATTCTCTTAAGTAAAGGTTAACTGAGAGCTCGGCTACTTACCTGCAATCCAGTCCACTGCAATCCCCTCCACGCGGCCGATACCACTAGTGACAATGTCCTCTCTCCACGTCTGATCTCGCTTGGCTCTGGATATTCTGTTCAAGCCCATGTCTGTCCAATATAACGTGTCATTTCCTATTAGGAAAATCAATTAATTGAAAAGGATTCATGTTCTTCCCTTCATTTGTTTTCTACAAACTATAATTAAAAATAACAATTAGAACATTGAAACGATAATGATTAATTTGCAATCCGAAGCATGAAGAATAGTCCAAATAATCACAAAAAAACTATGTCAATACACTCACCAGCATGGAAGTCAATCCCCACAGCCATCACTGAGCCTGTCACCGGCATCAAGGCTTCACTGTTATCACTGGGATCCAGGGATATCCCCCTGATGCCCTCGTGAACTGAGTACATCAGGAAAGACCCCATGCCTTCAAGTTCAAACACAAAGCCAAACCAATCAACTCTATGGCATTTACTGTACATGTAAAATGTGAGTCTAACCTTCACATCACATCAGGAAAGACCCTAGTCCGTCAAACACAAAAGAGCAACGCTCATAGACAACTCCAGATGTCAAAATCAGATTCACATCGTGGTTTTCATATGGCGTGCTCCCTTTTCAGTGTACTCCCACGAGAAGCCGGCACAGTACCTTCACACGACATGCGATCGGACTTGAGGTTGTAGCCCACGGCACAGGAACAGCTCCGTGTGCTCTCTGATGTTGGGAAGCAGAGCTGAGAGCAGCCACCATTGTTCTCCTGACAGAGATTCCTCCCTGCACAGCAGTGGAACATTACACTGTACATTTAACACGTAGGCACGGTCATTGTGTATGCTTGTGTATTCATTCAGGAAACAGCACAGTAACGACACAGTAGGACGACATGCATATTATTTAACTGAGCATGATGGGGGGAAAGCAGAGTTAGGCAGAGTACATCTGCATTGCATTACGTTCCCGATTATTTTCATGAGATTACAGTACTTCCACGAAAGCATGAGCACTTCCAGTGTGTGAGAGTGAGTGAGAGAGAGAGAGGACGAGAGCGAGAGAGAGAGAGAGAGAGGACGAGAGCGAGAGAGAGAGAGAGAGAAAGAGAGAGAGTTAGAGAGGGAGGAGAAGGGGAGAGAGAGAAGACTAATGAGACATGATCATACTCCCATGTGGTCTGTGTCAAAAAGATAAATGAAGTAGCTAATTGGTCAGAGGAAGTTTGAGGAGGAAGTTGAAAGATTTACATTTAAGACACCTTAATTGCCATTTTTAATACTAACAGAGATTGAGAGCCATCCTGATATTGGACGTGTCAATGACATGGATGGTACTGCCAATGACTGCTACACGGAATTCTTATTTCAATAAAGCTGTGTCTCAATGAAGAACCCTTATTTTTGGCCAGTTGGATTAAAAAAAGACAATTTCTTCTGAAACGTACATATACCAATAAAAAGCAATGTTGGTGCATTCTCAAGAGAGGATCAAATCACTTAGCAATTTCTAGTCAAAAGCATACAACAAAGTCTGACATGAGTGAAAGCATTGAGTAGCAGTCATACTCATTCCATTACCTGTCTGGCTGTCTTCGTCATACATCTTCATGTGAACAATCCCCGCGGTCTTGTTGCGTAAAACCACCATGTCCAGCCCACCTCTCTTACTGACGGTCCCCAACTGGGCCAAGTTGTCATCGGCCCACCACAGCTTGGCACCTGAACACAGGAAATCAATGATTGTTCATGACTGAATTGACAAGTATATTGATCAATCGGAGCTATTCAAAAGACCATGAATACTGTACGGTAGCAATAGTGGTTCTATGCTGTCTCTGTGAGTAACCCTTCAATCAAAAGCTAACGGCCCATTTGTTCATAAATAGTAGGCTATACACAAAGCACTAAAAATATCACTGGACCCAAATAACACATTGAGTGATTGCTTTCCTAGGTACTGTAACATACAATTGTAACTGAATCGAAGACATTATAGGAACTGTATAATACTGTATTATCCATAAGGTGTGTATAGCTCTCACTGTACAGTATTCCCTTGCTGATAAATACAGTAGGCCGGGGCTGACTCCTGGGATGCTCGTAGAAGAAGGGACAAGGAGGGAGCTGTGTAAAGGAGGACTTTCAGATTTCTTCCTCTGAGAATCGGGTGATACGAGACGGAGAGGATCTTAAGTTCATTCCCCTACCCATAAATCTTAGGGGCACAGGTCCAGGGAGGAAACAGAGGAACTGGGCCATGTGACATATTTTTTATAAGCCCGTGTACTGTATTTGCACCCTTGACCGGAAAAAAAATTCAAATGTTTATGCATGAGCCCAGTTCCAGCAAACAGGCAACGCTGAGGAACAGTCAGCCCGCCACAAAGGACATAGCACAGCGGCTCAGCAGTCAGAAAACCTCTGAAGCAAGACCAATCCTGGGCCTGTAGATAGGGAACTTAACTTTCTCTTCTTTTTTTTAACCTGTCTGCAGACTTAAATGGGGTACAGTACAATGGGCTTAAGCCAGACCATTCTTGGCTTTTGGCCTGCTGGACTACAGCTATCGACAAAGAACAGAATCTCCTCGAATGACGGGAGGATTGGAGAGCGTACAAAAAGACGGCGTGTTAAAACCACAGAGAAAAAATGGTCAAAACACATGAAACACATAGTGTAACCATGGTTGCATGCTTACACTATGGTTAAAACACAAGATAGGATTTGTATAAACAGCAGTCCCTCTGCCGGTGAATTACATCAAAACCAAACAGTATCCCCAACAGAATTACGGCATACCATACTGTAGATAGACAGATTGTACTTTAATATCCCAGAGGCTATTTCAATATCCCAAGCAGATAAGAGAGGTACTCTAAATTAAGGAATCATAACAAAACCAGAGCGAGAAGCCCATCAATAATGATGTTTCTCCCCTGTCTAACTCCCTGCAGGGTTACTCATGGGGAATAACCACTACAATATTAAATAGTACGATATTAAACAAATTAATACAACCATCTAATCGATATGAAAAATAATTATTCCACCCTGTTAATAGTATCATGAACTTTCTTGTAGAGCGTGGAGAGAACCCCCCCCCCTCAATGATCTGTACTATTAAAACATAATAGACGTACAGTATTAATACAATCACCATTACAGCTATAAGTAAACCTGGAACAGACAGTCAGTGAGCAGGATCTCTGAGTCAGAAAGCCTGGTTAGTGTTTTCTGTTTCTGTAGCGTGAGGCAGCTCTGTCGCCCATCACTGTAGAGGCCAAACAAGTGCTAGTGAAGCCAGAGAAAGTTCCCTAATGTATTCTGTCTGGATGAAGCATCTTATCAGATGGGATGCAATTTTAAACATGAATTGGAATAGTTTCAGAGACAGACATAAACAGAAATGGGGAAATGGCAAATAATACAATGCAAGAAGACAGCAAAGGTTCATCACTGTCAAAACCCCTTTTACTCATGTACTCCAGAAAAAAACAACGCCAAATCACTGGACTAGTACAAAATTCAATTTGGGCCGAAAATACCTTTATGAGCTGGAAGAGCACAACATATTTATATCAGGCACTTTCTAAGACAAAAGAATATGCACAGAGTCTCAGGGTAGCAGTGCTCATCCATAGAACCATGCTCCAGAAAGCAAAACTGATCCTAGACCAGCACTCTTACTCTGAGAGTCTTTGTGAACACGGGCCCGTGTCCTAAACTCTCGCCACTCACCCATAACAGCTAGGGCCGTGGCTTTAAGCAGCTCTTTCTTCATGGTCTCCAGCACTTCCAGACCACTGCCGTCCAGACTACACCTGTTGATGGTGCCGTTGCCTCCACTGATCCAATACAGCTTGTCTGATGTGTAGTCTATCGACAGGCCTAGAAGAGACATCATCGATTACAGTTACGATTGGCGTATTATTGGGTTGCTGCTCTACCAATCATCTCACTCAATATTGCAACATCGTTTGTTACCGGATAGTCGTACTACTGTTGTCGTGCAATATAAAATTGCAGAAGAGAACTGGTACTGGCCACTAAATGTGGATGTTTTGTATTGTGCATGTGACATTTACCAACTGGCTCTCTCTGGTTCTGTTGAATGATCTTGCTGTTGCTTCCATCCATGTTGGCCACGTTGATTGTGTTGCCATCTGTCCAATACATTTTCCTGGAAGGTAAAAACTCAATAGGAAAACAATATTTTGCATACAGAACACCAACACAAAAGTGCCTAATTTATCATATCATGTAACTAGCATTCATTTGACTATATCTTGTTATACCTAATCAATATCAGACATTGAACTGTATATAAGTACATACAAAAATCGAACCTTACCCTTTAGACGGATGTACAGTGAGACACTTGGGCTTCTCAATCCCGTGAACCACAGAGGTTTTCAGGGACCCGTCTAGCCTCGCCACGTTGATCTGTGTCTCGTCGCTTTCTGAACTAATCCAGTACAGGTTCCTGGAGAGCCAGTCCAGCGCCAGCCCTCTTACATTAACAATACCTGCAACGAAATCATATGCAGAAGACAACATCAATACGGTCACGTTCATCTCTTCAATAAAGTCATGTACGGAGTCTGTCGCTTGAACAACCTGACAGGTGCACTATGAATATTTGAACGGGTACCTATGAAAAGGGCGTCAAATGGACACAAAACAGTGTAACAGTCTGAGAATACATTTCACAACAAACATTTTGTTTCGTTAGTGTCCGAAAACCGATACGTTTCAGAACACAGAGGTGATCATCTTTCTCTACCTCCGGATATGATCGTCTCTATTGCGGTTCCGTTGATGGAGGACCGTTTGATGGTTTGTGTTTTGACGTCAGTCCAGTAGATTCGTTCCTCTGATGCATCGTAGTCCACTGCTGTCACCTCATCTATGTCTGGGACCGTCAGGGCTGTGATCAGGTTCAGGTAAGGGTTGTCAATGTCCACGCCACGGATCTCGGTTCGCCTCACATACAGGAGGAATCTCTTCAGTGCTGTTGAAGGACAAGAGAAAACTGGACGTTGACATTGCTTCGTGTAGCCTGCTTTCAAAGTTCAGAATCAAGCAGGTGTTATTGGTGGCCTTGCTATTCAACACTCAAACCCCCAGAGAATTTGAAATTCCATGCTCTTTCAATGTCATTGTAGTGTGAATATTATCACAGTCTTGTCAGACACCTTCTTCACTTTCCTTCTCAAAACAGCAGAAACCTGCTGTGTTTGGAAATGAATCACTTTTGAGGGACATGCACTGTAGTGTGGAGTGTGGAGGATATGAATGTGGAGGATTGTATGAATGAATGAATAGCTAGATAGGTAGATGGCGCGATGGCTGGACGGAGAGACTGATGTAAGGACAGACCGACTGACAAACGGATGAAGGGGTGAGGTTCACTCACTGAAGCAGGTAAAGTTGTCTGCAGATATCTTCATGAGGTGGGGGCAGGCACAGGACGCGGTGCGGTTGTAGTTGATAAGGCATAGATGGGAGCAGGGTCCACGGCCGCCATTCGCCTCGCAGGGATTTGAGGCTATCGCCGAGAGAGGGGGAGAGGAGGGGAAGTTTTCAATAGTCAACAAAATGTGGTTTCAATAATCAACTAGAGTGGTTTATTTTAATACAAGATTCTGATACTCTTAGAAGGAAACGTATTTGATTTGTGAAAGGCAGAGTCCTGTAAACGAACCCTACTGCCAAAAGTCCAGACAGAGAAAATGAAGCCAGATGAACCAATTCATGGGTTGCATGTTTAGTCACAATATCGTTTTGAACATTCATTTTTGGACTGATGCCCGACTAAGCATTCTACTCAATGCATCGTCAATCAGCGCCGATGAAGATTTCATCCAAAGTGTATTACAGTGGCTTGGAAATACGATGACATTCAAAAGGAGACAAATAATTAGTATGAAATCTTTTGTTATCATTTTAAGTTGCTGTATAATGTTAGCTAGCTAGCTAAGATTGAGGAGAGGCCAACAGATTTTAGCTAGCTAACATTAGCATTGTTTGCGATTTTTTTTGCAAGCTAATGACAACTTTGCCATCGGTCTAAAGTAAATTTGACAACATGATAACGCTGGTAAAGTTGTTTCCTGCTAAATATTTGACTACTTTAGCAATGTCATCGTATTTCCAGGCACTATAGTGTAATTTAGACTAAACAGTAGTCTCCGTCCAGAATGACTGGGTTAATCACCATTTCAGGACGACACTATGGCACTTTCTTATCTCTCAGAGAACTTTGGATATAGAAAGTGAAAAATATTTTGTGAGACACAGACGTCACAACAAATTTAAAACGCAACCATACAATAAATGATGAATTATGACCTAAGTAAACAAAACTCTTCAACCTGTCCAGCTGAGAAGGTTGTCTTTTATCAAAACATCCACTCTCTTTTCAACCTTGTCATCTTAACGTTTGAGACAGTGCGCTAGCCTACCTTGTGGTTGTCTGCTGGGGTGGTATATCTGAAGGTCAAATGGCTGGGCGCTGGTTTTCTGGATGACTGTCACATTGGCCCCTGTCCACTTGTTAGCCCTAGCTAGAGTGTTGGTCCTCCAGTCAGTCCAGTAGACACTACCTCCGTAGAGACAGACAGCGAAGGGATGTGACAGGTACTCATGTCCTTTCAGAATCTCTATCACACCAGTCCCATCGTACAGAGCAGAGAATATGGCATCAGACCTGTTGAGATGAAGATAGATGTTTGTCTATTGGAATCATTTGCTTCCACCAGCAGGGTTGGGGTGAATTCCAACTCACGTCAGCCAATTCAGGAAATCCTCATCTAAATTGGAATTTCAGTTGACTTCCTGAATTGAAATATAATTGATGGGGAATTGACCCTACATAGACAGTTACAGGCATATAACCCACCTGGCATCGGTCCATACGACCCTCTTCTCCATAAGGTCCAGAGTAAGACCATTAGGCCAGGCTCCTATCTCCATGTCTCTGAAGACAACATGGCGCCCTCCTCCGCTCATAGAAGCAGCCTCAATCCGAGGGAAGGTGGCGTCCCAGTCTGTCCAGAAAATAATTCTAAACCACAAAATAATCAAATAAGAATAATCATCCATGTGAAATGGATTAAGGATTATTCAGAATCAAATCAACCTCACCCTAAGGTCATTCATATCACCAAGATTTTGTAAGAAATGCATATCCTTGTTAAAGAGTACACTCACTCACTTTCACTCACTCACTCACTCACTCACTCACTCACTCAGAGATAACTAACCCCTGCTCAGGATCCAGAGCGATGGCTCGTGGGTGCTCCATTCCTCCGGCGATCAGTGTGGTCCGGAGCTTCCCGTTTAGCTTGGCCACCTCTATCTGATCTAAGTTGCTGTCGATCCAATACAGGTTCCCTGCTATCCAATCAACAGCCAGACCCTCCGGAGTAGCCAATCCATGTTGGACCACCACTTCAATCCCTGTCACACCTGTAAGGAACCAATAACAGTAAAGGACCAACACACTAACACATAAGAGGATGTGCTGAAACACAGGTAAACTAGGCTTTGGTTTAGGAAGTCTTCAGTGGAGTTGAGAGGAGAACTAAACATAGCCAATACAACACTTTCCCCATGACCTCAATTAAACATGAACAACTCAGCTTAACCAAAAATAAAAACAAATGTCCAACCAAATTCTATGTGTTCCTACCAGCAGAGTCTAGCAGCTTCCCTCTGTATATCTTATCCTCAACCACATCGGTCCAGTAGAGTCGACTCTGATTGAAGTGGAAGTCTAAGGCGATGGTGTTCCTCAAACCAGGAACTAGAAGGCTGTAGTCTCGCCTGTGGAGATCTATCCTCCTGATCTCATGGCGGATGGAGAAGATGATGAATGCCTCAAAGGGATCTGAGGAAGGAAACAATAAATAAGTCAAGAAATACATTTTTGATAATAAATATTGCATACTAATACAGATTCTCACACAAATACACAAATAACTGTCATGTTTGTTTGCTAGAATAGCAACTCATGTTAGTTTATTTTGTGAATAAGGTTATATTGAAATCAATAATTATGAAATAGATCGTCATTTCATTAATGAAGTTGTCTTTCATTTTCATATCACATTATCTCGTTTAGCTCATCTTGTCATAAAATGAGTACAGAAACCTTTGGAGGATTCATCTCCAACCGACAGTGTAACATTTTAGATGGGAAAAAAACGAGCGTATTCAACACAATTACCAGATGTTACTTTATATAACTGGGAGACATTGATGAAGAGAAAAAAAGGCCTATAAAGCCACAGGTGTATAAATGGCCAATATTCAAATGAATACTGATTCTTCCAAAGGTATTTAACTACTATATAAATGGAATATCACAAATAACTGATTTAGAATTTGGAATAGAATGTACAGTATTAACATAACCAATTTATCACATTGCTTTTTATATGTGGATTCATGGCACAAGGGTAAGGATGGCTGTCCCATAGAATAGAATAATATATGCCATTTAGCAAAACGCGTGCATACATTTTACTTATGGGTGCTCCCAGCAGGTCAAACCCACAACCCTTGGCATTGCAAGCGCCATGCTCTACTGACTGAGACACACAGGTACACAGAAATAGAATCAGAATTCTCGTTTCTATATGCGGTCCTTGGACAGTTCCATGGAGCGCAGGTATGTGTCAGAAAAACTTATCAGCCATGTCACACAGAGCTTAACACCAACTACCTGTACTCTGGCAGCTGTCCCCATCTAGTTCCAGCCTCCAGCCTGGGTAGCAGGAACACTTGACGGTTGCTTTGTACTGCTCACACACTTGGCTGCACTTGAGGTGTCTGGAGCAGTAGTCCAGGGTCTGGCACGTCCTGTTGTCTGGGCTTAGACTGAGCCCCGGCGGGCAGGAGCACGCCACGCCCCTCCCAGGAGCCACCGCACACTGGTGGCTACAGCCGCCGTTGCCCAAAATACAATCGGCTGAGATGGCGAGAGAAGGAGACGAAGAAAGGTGATGAGAGGTGAGCAGATTGATTCCGAGAACACAGACAGGTGTATGGAAGGAAAGTCAGAGAGTAGTGACGGATGGAGACCGATGTACCGCACGTCCTTGTCGACTAGTGACATAGGGGCTCGATACCCCGCAAGAAAGTGAACACAGCTTTCCTGTCATATCTGTCTCGCATCTTTTTTTCCTATGGACAAAGTGTCATGTGATAATCCCTGGGCAGGTCATTCATGTTAACATAAGGTATTCATCTGGCCTAACCCCATTGCCTAAGCCTGACCCTACTGCTACGATCATCTAGCCCATGTGGTCCAAACAAAAGGACGGTCTCTGTTCTAAACCATAATCCCCCTTCACTATTAATATGTCTCCTCTGTCTCTTCCCTGCCGTCTTTGGAGTGTTTCCAGAGGAAACTAAGGATCTTGGTCAGCAAGAGTTATATCCTCTCCAGCCTCAACAGCTTGTTCTCCCCGAGTTTCTCCCTGAGTTCAGCGGGGAATAAGAGGACAGATGGACGATGCCAAAGCAAGCACTGCTGCTGATTTACAACAGCTCAACACTGTCTGTCAACATACATTTGCTGGTCGGGCTAGAGGAGGAAGACAAAGAAAGTATAGAATTAAGTGGGGAAAAAAATTGAACGACATTTAATAATGAATTGAAGTGGGGACCAAGAGAACTGACTCAAGTGAGAGAAATAGGACCAAGAGAATTGGTTAGAAGTGGTTTGAACAAAGGTCATACCGCAGAAGTGTCCCTCGTCAGAGTGGTCAGAGCAGTCGTATCTCCCGTTGCAGATGCTCTCAGGAGGCAGGCAGACGGAGGTGTCGTTGGCACAGGGGTATCTGGGAGGTTTACAGGGCGATATCGCACAGCTTTCCTCATCGGACAGATCCTCACAGTCATAGTCCCCGTCACACACCCAGCTCTTACTGATACACTTGCCTGTGAGGGGAGAAATGGAGAGAGATGAGGTGATGAGGCAAGGGACAAAATTGCAAAAATCGAAATAATTTTGTCCTTATAAGCGATATCGTGAATGAAAACAAACCCACATTTCAACTCCAAGTACAAAAATAAGAATTGATTGTCCATTTTCTTGGAGAGAACAGAAACTATCAGAGAAAAACTGGTGAGAAAATGGTCATAGTGATACCTAAGCCTAAATTGTCAATACCATCGAATGAAGCAATTCTGCTGATTCTAGGTAGTTGGTCAAATGCTTCAAAAGTGACTGGAAATAGAAGCTTTTAGAAACAATTGCAGGAAATAGGAAGCAATTATTGGAAGCAGCGAGGTAAAAAGCACAGTCTCAGAGGACTCCTGAAAAGCTGAGGAATAAAAGCGCTTTAGGCATCAGAAGAAAATAAAGTGGATGGTGCAAGCAGAGAGGCAGCCCACCTCAGCTTTAATCTGTGGTATTGATGAGGAAACCCTGGAATAAATCCTGTTTACGGGGCTTGCAACAAGGCCTAATGAAAGGCTATGTCTTTGTCCCAAATGGCACCCTATTCCCTATATGGTGCACTAGTTTTGACCAGGGCCCATATGGCATAGGTTAAAAGTAGTGCGCCGTATAGGGAATAGGGTGCCATTTGGGATGCTGCCCTACATATTTTTAAAGGCTCCTATATATTTTCAAAGGCTATACTTTGTCAGCCTCGGCGTAAGGCAGTCAGCTTAGTCTGGACAGACACAGTGAATACAGATCAGAGCTGAGTCTGCCAATTATTTCAATTCAAACAACAGTGTGATGATCTATTGTCGGAGGTATGCTCTTTCTGTTCGCTTTAATTTGGGAGTGTTTTACAAAATACTGCGATTCCAATCGGGCATCCTAATGAAGCTGTTTCAGAATCCACGCTGAGGGATCTTTTTTTAACAAGCCTAATGCAATGGTCAATCTTAGCGCTGGCGGTAATCCGTTATAGCCTAGTTCGTTAAATAGCCTGCTCTTGAACATTTTTGCATTTCACACTGTACTATTTGAGTTGCTTCAATATGAAAATACATTGTTAAACATTTTCTATAGAATTCACACAGATATAGGCGCTAGCCCTACTGTAAATTGTAGTCTGGACATGGACATGCCAAACGTAGTCAATAAACTAGATTAACTAGGCTATTAATAAGCCCTGAAAAGACAGTGCATAATCAAATTTGAATGAAAACAAAACAGCCTGCTTTAAATAGGCTATGTCTAAATACAGTCATACAGTTACAGGTACCATAATTGCTCCCCGTGGGCGTATAATACAGACAAGGTAACTTAGACGGTTTTGCGCATATCTAAACTTTTCACGGGAGCTGGATAAACATCCAATATAAAGAGAAAGGGGGAATGTCCACTCACTGTTACACTGCTCGCAAATGTAACGTTTTATAAACGTCATGGAACCATCTTACAGATCATTTTTGCACTTCTACAGAAATGGAAGATGAAATTGCATTGCATTCAGTCATGTACATTCTCACCATAAACCCACGGACAGTGAATCTTTCTAATACGTTTTGTTTTTAATCGAATGACACAAAAAAGAATATATCTGCTTTTTAAACCAGCAACAATATTTCTAAATAGGATCGGGTCATGATATCAGAAATCGCTTCTCTCGTTCCATGGTACTGTGTGCACACGTAGGCCTAAATGTCTTCAAGCACAACATTTGCACGTCTATACAAAATATTTGGCTCCTGTCAATTGTATCGTGGCTCATGTGCGAAGAGGATTCTCCCAACAAATTGCAATTGATATGGCATTATAGGAGGATTGAATAGTTTGGAGGAGCGCATCTCTTCGGTAATCAAACGAGAGGCGCTCTTTGAAAATGGTGATGGACAGCCAACTGAAAAAGCGAAATGAAGTATACAGGTATGTGAATTGTGAATGATGAAAAAGCATGAGGGCAAAAACCTCCAAAATACTTTCAAGCACTCTCAGTAGACCAGGAGTCGCTGGTGCGCGATGAGACAAGGATATCCCTACCGGCCAAACCCTCTCTAACCCGGACGACGCTAAGCCAATTGTGCGTCGCCCCACGGACCTCCCAGCCGCGGCCGGCTGCGACAGAGACTGGGTGCGAACCCAGAGTCTCTGGTGGCACAGCTAGCGCTGCGATGCAGTGCCCTAGACCACTGCTCAGTAGACCATTTAAACCCCTTTATTCATAGGCTAGTTAGATAATGGCTGGGATAAAAATATGCACCTATGCGATGCTGTTAAACCAGCCTAGATTAAGGGGAGGGTAGGCTATGCTTGGTTTTAAATCAAATTAAACGTAATAGGGGGGAACCAATTGCTTTTTACGTTTCTAAATACGAGATTCACCGGCCAAAAAGGCATGTCTTTTCCATTGGCACTGGGCTTCATGGCTGGATAGGCTGTGCTTCCTCTCTCCAAAGCCTTGCCATTATCAACTGTGTTACCGCTAAGACCTGCTTTTTGTGCATCTTAAAACTCCTCGTGACATTTCATTGAATTTTGCATGGTAAGTGAATGATGTGTACTAAGCCTTTTAACAGCATGAGATCAGTGAACTAAGCTGGAGGCTTTTGTCATGTGAATTCTCCACTTTAAGACCAGTGATATATAACGCAGTGCACCGTACAGGTGATTCATATCAACTCCACTGAACTATTGGCCCAATAATATGAGCAACTTACATTGGGAGATGTGCAACTCCGAGGCCGATTTGATTTGCCACAACCATGTGGAACTGTTTAAGGAGTCACATAAAGTATCCTAAATATTCCTATCCTACTGGCATGGCTACACGATAAAGCATCTATAAGATGCCCTGCAGGTATCATAAAAGACTTGAAAAGCTCTCTGGCTTTTTCCTCGCCATTGTGTGTGAATTCTAACCCTGTAGGCTTATATCAGCTTACCCAATGTGTGCCTGTACACCAAGGACACAAATTAAGACCATTTTAAGGGTAATAACCAGAGATACATTCATTTGATTTATGTCTACGGTAATAACTGAGAGGTTGACGTTAAAAACATGGCCTGGGTTCATTTTGGGGGCAGAGTGTACAGTCCTGTATGCAGAGTACACACGGTACACAAAACATCTGGAGAGGTAGCTGCAGTACCTGAGATTTTACAGGTGAGCTTTTTGTGTAGGTCACAGTAGCTACAGTCCAGATGACACCATGATGAAAGCCGTGTAGCTTTCTACAGTTAAACGTGGGTATTTAATGATACAGTATGCACTGCATCAGAGCCACAGAGTACGCAGCGTTTCTTTTCTAAAGTGTTTTTCACAGTAGCTTGAGTGCTGTACCTGACGTTTGACAGGTGAACTTTGCGTGTGGGTCACACATTCTGCTGGTGCCTTCACAGGCTGCCTCGTCACTCCCGTCCTCGCAGTCCTTGTCCCCGTCACACCTCCAGCGCTCGGGGATACAGGTGCCACCGTCGTCCCGGCAATGGAACTCATCTCCGCTGCAGTCATCAGCTAATACCGAGGCTATAGGAGACACCGAGGTTCAGAGAGATAAACAGACATTTACAAATACAGAGTTCAGGTAGGGCTACGCACTTCAGCAAATAAAGACCTTCTTTCTTGGGTAAGGGCTATTTTTACAAGGATGGATATTGTACATCTCAAACCCATATTCCTAACCGCATCCCCTGAAGTGTGATGAATAGCATCCCCATTTCAAAGACTATATTGAGCATATTCTCTGACTACATTACACTTTCACAGATCTAAGACTTGAATCCGAAGAGTGTGATTCCCGTAAGGCAGATAGAAGAATGAGAAGTTAGTGTGTTTTTCCTCTCACCTGTCCCAGTGCAGGTGGTGTTCTCATCACTGTTGTCCCCACAGTCATCGTCCCCGTCACAGGCCCAGTGGTCAGGGATACACTTCCCACTGGCACACTGGAATTGGGCACTGGAACAGGCATGGACACAACCCACCTCGTCACTACCATCCCCACAGTCATCATCTGGGTGAGGTGGAAAGGGAGGATGGGGAGATGGGGAAAGGAGGGGGACAAGGGAAAAGGAGGGGGAGAAGGAGAAGATATGGAGGAGAAGGGAAAAGATGGGGAAGAGACGGAAGAGAGGGGGAACGGACAGAAGAGAGGGGGAACGGACGGATGAGAGGGGGAACGGACAGAAGAGAGGGGGAATGGACGGAAGAGAGGGGGAACGGACGGAAGAGAGGGGGAATAGATGGAAGAGAGGGGTAACGGATGGAAGAGAAGGGGAACGGACAGAAGAGAGGGGGAACGGACAGAAGAGAGGGGGAACGGACGGAAGAGAGGGGAATAGACGGAAGAGAGGGGGAACGGACGGAAGAGAGGGGAATAGACGGAAGAGAGGGAGAACGGACGGAAGAGAGGGGGAACGGACAGAAGAGAGGGGGAATAGACGGAAGAGAGGGGGAATAGACGGAAGAGAGGGGGAATAGACGGAAGAGAGGGGGAATAGACGGAAGAGAGGGGGAACGGACGGAAGAGAGGGGGAACGGACAGAAGAGAGGGGAAACGGACAGAAGAGAGGGGAAACGGACGGAAGAGAAGGGAAACGGACAGAAGAGGGGGGGAACGGACAGAAGAGAAGGGAAACGGACGGAGAGAGGGGGAACGGACGGAAGAGAGGGGGAATGGACGGAAGAGAGGGGGAACGGACGGAAGAGAGGGGGAACGGACGGAAGAGAGGGGGAACGGACGGAAGAGAGGGGGAACGGACGGAAGAGAGGGGGAACGGACGGAAGAGAGGGGGAATGGACGGAAGAGAGGGGGAACGGACGGAAGAGAGGGGGAATGGACGGAAGAGAGGGGGAATGGACGGAAGAGAGGGGGAACGGACGGAAGAGAAGGGAAACGGACGGAAGAGAGGGGGAATGGACGGAAGAGAAGGGAAACGGACGGAAGAGAGGGGGAACGGACGGAAGAGAGGGGGAATGGACGGAAGAGAGGGGGAACGGACGGAAGAGAGGGGGAATGGACGGAAGAGAGGGGGAACGGACGGAAGAGAAGGGAAACGGACGGAAGAGAGGGGAAACGGACAGAAGAGAGGGGGAACGGACGGAAGAGAGGGGGAATGGACGGAAGAGAAGGGAAACGGACGGAAGAGAGGGGGAACGGACGGAAGAGAGGGGGAATGGACGGAAGAGAAGGGAAACGGACGGAAGAGAGGGGGAACGGACGGAAGAGAGGGGGAACGGACGGAAGAGAGGGGAAACGGACAGAAGAGAGGGGAAACGGACGGAGAGAGGGGGAACGGACGGAGAGAGGGGGAATGGACGGACGAGAGGGGGAAAGGACAGAAGGGAGATTAGGAAACAGTGTGAGTGTCACAGCGTGGTTCAGAGAAGGTGAAATGTGTTCATCCAGCAAGCTGCTTCTTGAGAGTTCCATCCCATGGCATTTTCCCAGTAAGGGAAACTGGTTGAAATAATGTTGTTACAACCAGATTACAACCAATTCTGGTTGTACACTGGTTGTTGTAATGACGCCATTTCAAATCAGGCAATTTTTCCCACTGAGGTAGAAAATTGAACTGTAAAAAGAGAGTGTTCACAGAAAAATGCCACTCACCTGAGTCACAGTGCCATTTCACACTAACACACCTTCCATTGGAACAGCTGAACTGTGTGAGGGGCTCACATGTGGCGAAATCTGTTAAGAAAGAAAGAAGAAAAAATTGTGTTATTGCTGTAATTTTTTCTAACAAAGCACTTTTGATGACAGGAATTGATCAATTACGACTGTCCAGAATCACATAGGCCACACACCGCATGCACTGAAAACCATGCACTGAAAACCTGAAACAGTGTGGGTGAACATCTGTTATTATTACACATTAGATACAGGAGACATTGGCACAGTTATGTGAGTTGGCATTGCCTTTGAATTCTGAAGTTACAAAAATTGGAGTGAGCATTTAAGGAAGATTTAAGGAAGCCACGCAGAAACTGTAATTACTGTGAACACTGTCTGTCTCTGTTTGTACTTGTGAAGCAGTTTCTGAGTAGCGCCAGAGGTAACAGAAAAGGAGAATTCACAGCTATGTTTTCTAACAGACGGATCAAATTGCTCTTGCTGATTGTTTTGCAGACTGTGTCCTACTGCCTGTTACTTTTCCCTCTTATCTAAAGCCAGCGTAGAAGGTGATATCAGATCACAGTACATTACCTTGGTTTGACAACTCTGTGGTGATTGTGATATACAGTAATTGTAGGTGTATCCTCGCCAGAAGAGGGTGTATTTACATTGTGGGATACCAGACCTGGGAAAGGGTCGTTTGGGGTTCATGCGCATGTGTCGTGGCTGTCTTTGAACCTGTTTGAACTTGCATTTGTGTCTTCGGCTGACATGTTCAACCTCTCCCTGACATGTTCAACCTCTCCCTGACCCAGTCTGTAATACCTACAGCAGACCACCATAGCCCCTGTGCCCAAGAACGCCAAGGTAACACGCCAAAATGACTACGACCCCGTAGCACTCACATCTGTAGCCATGAAATGCTTTGAAAGGGGCTGGTCCTGGCCTACTTCAACACCATCAGCAGTTTTACAGCTAATTTCCTGCACATCTATACATTTCACCATACGATGGCGAGAAAGGTTTCCCGTTTTGAATATGATATCTGAGTGAGAGTGACTAACAAAATCCATGGGGGTCCTCCGGTCTGTAATTTGACCATGATCACTACAAGTTTAGATAGCTGGTCCCTAGACTAACTTACCAATATAAAAATATTAGCCCGACATGGCTAACTGTGTGACTGTCAGTGACTGACATAACAAGAGAAACACTGCTGATGCATACAAACAAATTTCAAAATGGCGTCTTGTGTACTAACTCTCAACAGTAAGGAGAGCGGGGAGGGGGGTTGAGCCAGTTGCCAATCCCTGATCTACATCTTTGAAAGCCAATGCATGCTATTGTTTCAGAGAAGGAAGACATAATTATCCCTCTCATGACATGGAGAGTCCCAGCTATTTCATATTTTCAATATTAAAAGCCTTTCTCTCCATCTCCATGTCGAGTTGTCTGCTCCAGAGGTTGTCAGAGCCCGCCCAGAGGGTAGCCTACATGCTACATTGAATTAACATGATGGGTAGGTCAAATACAAGGCGTACAGTGGAACGATATAATGCAAAGATAGAAAAAGTCTCAAAAACATTGTGAAGGATTTCTGAAATGTTAGGCTAAATGTCGATATCATTTCGATTTAAGTCAACCTATCCAAGTGGAAGGAACCAAAGGAGGGAAACCCATTGATTTGTCATGGCTGGAGTGTTAAGAAAATGCCCAGGCTAACATATCACGAAGGATGTCTTGTCCAATGGACTGCTTCATTCTAAGTAGTACGCCAGTATGAATATCTCAACACAGCTGTGACTTTATTTCATTTGATTGAACCTTTTAATGGAAACTTGTCCAGAAGCTCACCACAAGAGGCGATCTCATCAGAGTGGTCCCCACAGTCGTCATCCCTGTCACAACGCCAGGACTCGGGGATGCATCTCCCGTTCTCACAGGAGAACTGGTCCGCTCGGCATGATCCCGCTGAAAACATTAATAGCAATAATAAAATAGCATTTTATAACATTATTTTACGACACCGAAGTTCCCATTAGAAAAGCTACGTTTTTCTATTCTATTATGCAACAGTTCTATAGTACTTTTCATTACCAGTATGGTCTTAATAAGTACTTAAATAAAGTGCATTGACTAGGCCTAGCCTATTTCAGTGAGTGAATCCACACCATTATAGTACGGGACGTTTTTAAGTAATGTCTGATCTTTTACATTGACTGTTCATGTTCTGTAACATTTGATTCCACATAGAAAGCCAGCAGGCCATGTGTGTTGATAAATAAATGTATATAAAATATATGCCTTTATTTAACTAGGCAAGTCCGTTAAGAACAAATCCTTATTTACAATGACGGCCTACTCAGGCCAAACTCTAACCCGGACGACGTTGGGCCAATTGTGCCCCGCCCTATTGTACTCCCAATCACGGCAAGTTGTGATACAGCCTGGAATTGAACCAGGGTCTGTAGTGACGCCTCTTGCACTGAGATGCAGTGCCTGAGACGGCTGCGCCACTCGGGAGCCCTTTAGTGCTAAAACATCTGGATTTGGTTTCTCCGTGACTGGTCGTCCTAGAGAATTGGCTCGCAGTAATCTACTCACAGTAATCTATTTATTCAGAGATCAAAAAGTGAACGAAAAAAAGTGAAACCAGGATATCACTCATATAAATCGCCATTTTCTTTCTTATGGAATCATCCTATTCGTGTTCAGGATCGGCATTGTGTCAACATCTGGCAACTGAAACTCATTTATAAGGACAAAGTGAAACAAAAACATTTCTCATCTACATCCCCTAACAAAACCCCCAGGTCCCCCAGAGGAGGTGTGCATATCCTGGTCAAGTCTTCTGGATGGAGAAGATGATGAATTATCCCAGTATATAGATACATTCATGATGTGCAGTAGCACAGAGGCCATTGGGGATCTTTGACATTCGCGTCCCTCGCCAACACGGGAAATCACGCAGTAGTGCATGTTTAAGTCTGGTAAGGGTTGTCTTCTCTCTGAGTATTCTCCAATGGCCTCTGGTCTGACAGAACCTCTCCCAAATGACTATCTTGTTGGAGAAACTTGGAGATGACTTAAGTTTGTACTACAACATGGAATCTGGCGACCGCATCCTGGTCCATATGAGCTAGACGGGCCTCTAAGTAGAGCAGACAGCGGCATACCAGAGCAGGTGAAGTTGGACTCGTCCTCGTTGTTCCCACAGTCGTTGGTCCCGTCACAGAGCCACCTCTTGGGGATGCAGCGGTTGTTCAGACACTTGAACTGATCCGCAGGGCAACTACGATTATCTGTAATGATGGGCAAAATTGCATTGATATTTAGTCTTTGACGTAAACTGTCACGTAATCATATTAATGTGTTCATTATTTGTTACTTTTATTTCTTATTTTTCTTTAGGTATTTTTCTTAAAACGGCATTGTTGGTTAAGGGCTTGTAAGTAAGCATTTCTGTAACGGTATTCCTCCTCCTCTACAACCGAAGAGGAGGAGTAGTGATTGAACCAAGGCGCAGCGGGTTGTGATGACATAATTTTAATAAAACAAGACGGGGAAAACACGAAACGAAACCACTTGAAATAATTAACAAAAATAACAAAACAAACGTAGACAAACCTGAACTATACGAACTTACATATAACACTAAGAACGCACGAACAGGGAAAATAGACTACACAAAAGGAACGATGTACAAACAAACCGAACAGTCCCGTATGGTGCGACAAACACTGACACAGGAGACAACCACCCACAACGAACACTGTGAAACAACCTACCGAAATATGACTCTCAATTAGAGGAAACGCCAAACACCTGCCTCTAATTGAGAGCCATACCAGGCAACCCTTAAACCAACATAGAAACAGAAAACATAGAATGCCCACCCAAACTCACGTCCTGACCAACTAACACATACAACAAACTAACAGAAATAGGTCAGGAACGTGACAATTTCACTGTAAGGTCTACAGCTGTTGTATTCGGCGCATGTGACAAATACAATTTATTTTGATCATAGATGTTGGATAGTTAACTAGAAAGCATGACAGAAAAAGTCAGCCTAGCAATTTCAGTCTTGCATAGATGATGTATGTTGTTCATTTCAATTTAATACATATTTTGGGGGAATCAGTCTCTGGGACATGTCCTATTCTCCATAAATGCAAAATTATATGTTTTCTAACACGCAGAATAAGACCTACAGCAGATGTGCGGTTCCTCATCACTTCCGTCCAAACAGTCATCGTCCCCATCACATTTCCAGGAGGCCTGGACACAACGCTGGTTCCTACACTGGAACTCTTCAATCCCACATCTCTGTGGCTCCCCATGGTCCCCTGAATCTCCCAATGTGGCTGCAAGCACACACACACACACATCCACTTGCTGGCTCACCTTCACACTCCACAGAACATATTTCTCAAAAGAGCCACAACTGATGAAACATTTATTTGATGTTATATGCTGGCATTGAAAATCAGTACTGGCATATTGAGTTCTACATGGCCATATCTTAACTGCTGTCATTATTCCTATTGATTGCCTTGGTCATAGATGTGGAGCGTCAGGCTGAACGGGCCTTGTATGTTTGAGATAAGAGTGTATTTGACAGGGCTTACAGGAGCAGGTGAGGTTATTCGTGTCCAGGTACTGGTTGTCAGCGCAGGCACACACTCTGCTACCGGGAATGGCCAGACACAGGCTACCGCAGCCACCATTATTAACCCCACACGCATTGTCACCTAAAGATCAATTAGATAAACCAAAGTAGGCTAAATCCGATCATTTTTTTTGCAGCTGCAGCCTTTATAATGCAACATATTAGGAAGACAATAACATAACTCAAAACTGTAACACTAACATATATATATATAAAATCCTAGTTACAATGATGCTATTATACCAAATACTATATTCAAAACGTTCATAGATCAAAGCGGCTTAATGTCTGTATTCCTATCCGCATGCCAGTCAGAGCGACTGTTTACATGACTCGGCCAAAGGCAGAATCATCCAGACCCCGCTGCTATAAAAAGTCGAGAGCGACAACATCAGATGAAAACGGAACACTGTGTCTGACGGATCATTTGACATCCTCCCTTGATGTCGATGAAACTGTATTTGGAGAGGTAGGGATATGAAGAGTGGTAAAAAAAAGGGTCTGAGGTAAAAGAAGGCATATGAACAATTTGTAAAGGCTGAGGTGGGTGGCACCACGAGGTAGTGAGAGACAGTACAGACAGGTGCATCAATGTGCCAACCAATGACTGTTATCATGACAACCCCCGTGCAGCTGAATCTGAAAACATGGCCTGGGGCTACTATAAGTAGCTGTTAAAGGATTATAGTCGGTGTCCATTTGAGGACAGTCTCAACTTAAATTCTCATTGAATCAATCATTGGTCTCTGTCTTTGTTCATGACTCGTCCTCAGTGGCTATGAGAGGTTTGGTTGTAAGAGAGGGTTCGCACCAGACATACTAAAATATGCCTGACCCCCTACTGTTAGGAGCCTGAGTGGCGGAGTTGAGGCATATCAAATATGCTGAGACCAGACAAAATGGATTCACTGTTGAACGGATTTTCTCCCAAGAAAAGTGAGGCGAGCGAGTGAAAACATGCACAATTAGAAGCATCAATCCACGTAGAGCAAGCGTGACTAAATTCAAGTCCAGTAACTTTGTTCACCTCATCCTCCTTCGATTGTCTCGTCTGGCTGCCACGAAAAGCCCACACCTGCGGATCTGCGCAAAGTGTGTGCGTGCCACTGGCGATGCACTTTGCTGGACACGCTAGCTGTTCTCCGCCGCGCGTCATCACTACAAACGCATTCCGTCGTGGTGTTATCGGTTGACCTACTACTACTGGTAGTACCGGTAAAATGTAAGTTATGAATCGCAAATAGAGCTGACACACTTCGATTTTATCAATCGTTTTGACTTCAATTTCAATTTGGGAAAGACTCGAGGGAGAGCGGTAGTGATGGTCATTCCGGCTCTTTTCAGTGAGTTCGGCTCAGCACACCAAAATGAGCCGGCTCTTTTGGCTCCCAAACGGATCTTGAAAAAAAAAGATGTGTATTTTTTCAAGTCAAACAGTTTGCGATAGTTTGACTATGATTGGTGTTAAAATAGTTCTAATTAAATCATTAAATGAAATCATACTCTACCTCAACCACAATGTATTTAAAAATGCATTCGTTTTTTATGAAAAAGAAGGCTATTACACATGTGCATTTAAAGTATAGATTTTGAATGTATTTAAACAAAGTGCATATAAATGTAACAATTCAAAACGAATACAATCTGAACAACATAATAATAGAATATTGCACCATATCAAAGGAAAATAAATAACAATGTGCAAAACTGCAGCATCCCACTTAAAACATTAAACTGGTCCCTCTTTTCTCTCTCTTCTTTATTGTCATGTCATAACCAGCAGCACACAGCAATACAGACCATATTTTGCTTTTATGAGCGATTTGCATTCAGAAATGCAAGCTGCCTCACTTTCAAGGGGCTGATGCGGTTTCTTCTCTCAGAAATTATTTGTCCCGTTTTCGAGAAGACCCTCTCAGAGGGAACGGATGTGGCCCCTATGCAGATCTTTGGAGAAGGGGCTCCTCCAAATAGGATTTGACCTCAATTATGGCATCTCCTGAGGGATTCCTTCGTGCTGCATCCCCAGTTGCTCTCTCGTCAAACAGCAGGCATTTGTGGCACTACTGCTGGTGCTTCTGCTCCATCTGACCCCTCTTCTTCCTGTTGCCCTGGTGCCTGAGCCAGCTGACTGCTGGAGCTGTCCCTCCCTGCTGCTGAGGCTAACTTCTTAAACCTGGGGTCAAGTGCAGCGGTTTCTGATAGCACATGATTATATTCCATTTCTGTTATTTTATGAACATAGAGTGTCCATCAACTCTGTCACATGTCCTGTGGTTACATTTGCTTCTCTCTGGCGGCTGGCTGTGATTCACTGCAGACCCTTACACAGGAGTATCATTTTTGAGGCTGTCACATAGCTGAAAAGAGAGAACAGTAGTTCAGGTTAGTTCAGGTTCATGTTTTGTCTACTGATACTACATTCTCATCTACTGCTCATATACATATATAATACTGGATTAAATAATGATGTAGTAATAACTACTTACTGTACCTCTCCCCGCTGATCTCCACAGTGACCTGCTCAAAGGGTTTCAGGACTCTGCACACCTCCTCCACCACCTCACATTCCTCTTGGGTCAGAGCATCAACAGGTGCATTGACAATGGCCAGGGTAGAGATGATGGCATCCTTTGACTCAAGAAACCTTTTCAACATATAAAATCTGAATTCCACCTTATAGTGCAGTCTTGTTTAGGCCTCAGCTCAGTCATCCCCATCTGGCGTTGTGTAGACTTTAGTTTTTCAGCACCTACTGTGCTCCAGTGGAAGTATTCCACAGCTGCTTTCACTTTGTCCACAGTGGGCTTCATCACCTTCAGAGCATCTCTTACAATCAATGGATGATGGGTCCATTTGAACATTTTCATGGCTTTGGTTATGTTAGCTTTATTGTCGCTAACACAACAGACCACTTTTCCATCTACTTGCCATTCTCTGGCCACTCTCAACAGTTCCTCTGCCAAGTTCTCCGAGGTGTGTCTGTCACTGAACTCAAAGCAGTCCAGAAGACAGCTAGACATCGAAAAGTCTTCAATGAATTGACATGTAACCAACATGTAAGAAGTGGTTACCCTTGATATCCAGCAGTCAGTGATACGGCAAACTGCAGAAGCTTTCTGGACTCTTTCCCGCAGTGAAGCCTTTGTGCTCTCATGCAGTTGTGGAATACGTGATTTTGAAAGGGTTTTCCTGCTTGGAATTGTGTACGTTGGATTTAAACTATTGCTATAATTTCTAAAACCTCTGTCCTCCATGATCGAAAATGTCTGGAAATCGGTGGCAATCATTTTAGCCAATGCAATTTCAATTTGTCCTTGTTTTGCTACTGTTAAGGCTGTCGCTCTCCTCATCCTCGGACGAGGTGAGGAGAGAAGGATCTTCAGACCAAAATGCAGCTTGAGGGAAATAAGCCATCTTTTATTTTCAAAACGATGATGATGGCAACACGAAAACAAACACTTTAACAAACTTACAAAATAAGAAAACGACGTAGACGAAACCTGAACATAAACTCACATCACTAAACGTAAACTTACGGACAGGAACATACTACATCAAAACGCATGAACAGCCAAACAGTCCCGTAAGGTAACATACATCGACGACACGAGAGACATCACAGGAGACAATCACCCACAAACAAACAGTGAGAACGCCCTACCTAAATATGACTCTTAATTAGAGGAAAACGCAAACCACCTGCCTCTAATTAAGAGCCATACCAGGCAACCCAAAACCAACATAGAAACAGATAACATAGACTGCCCACCCAAAACACATGCCCTGACCATAAACACATAAAAAACAACATAAAACAGGTCAGGACCGTTACAGAACCCCCCCTCAAGGTGCGAACGCCGGGCGCACCAGCACAAAGTCCAGGGGAGGGTCTGGGTGGGCAGTTGACCACGGTGGTGGCTCCGGCTCTGGACGCTGTCCCCACACCACCATAGTCACTCCCCTCTTCTGTCTACCCCCTTCCAATGACCACCCTAAAACTAACTTCCCCTAAATAAACGGCCAGCACCGGGACAAGGGGCAGCACCGGGACAAGGGGCAGCACCGGGACAAGGGGCAGCACCGGGACAAGGGGCAGCACCGGAACAAGGGGCAGCACCGGAACAAGGGGCAGCACCGGGATAAAGACTAGCACCGGGACAAGGGGCAGCACCGGGACAAGGGGCAGCACCGGGACAAGGGGCAGCACCGGGACAAGGGGCAGCACCGGGACAAGGGGCAGCACCGGAACAAGGGGCAGCACCGGGACAAGGGGCAGGTCCCGGCTGATATATTCTGGCAGATCCAGGCTGAGGGACTCTGGCAGGTCCTGGCTGAGGGACTCTGGCAGGTCCTGGCTGGACGGCTCTGGCAGGTCCTGGCTGGACGGCTCTGGCAGGTCCTGGCTGGACGGCTCTGGCAGGTCCTGGCTGGACGGCTCTGGCAGGTCCTGGCTGGACGGCTCTGGCAGGTCCTGGCTGGACGGCTCTGGCAGGTCCTGGCTGGACGGCTCTGGCAGGTCCTGGCTGGACGGCTCTCGACGCTCATGGCAGGCTGACGGCTCTCGACGCTCATGGCAGGCTGACGGCTCTCGACGCTCATGGCAGGCTGACGGCTCTCGACGCTCATGGCAGGCTGACGGCTCTCGACGCTCATGGCAGGCTGACGGCTCTCGACGCTCATGGCAGGCTGACGGCTCTCGACGCTCATGGCAGGCTGACGGCTCTCGACGCTCATGGCAGGCTGACGGCTCTCGACGCTCATGGCAGGCTGACGGCTCTCGACGCTCATGGCAGGCTGACGGCTCTCGACGCTCATGGCGCTCTGACGGCTCTCGACGCTCATGGCGCTCTGACGGCTCTGGCTGCTCATGGCTCTCTGACGGCTCTGGCTGCTCATGGCTCTCTGACGGCTCTGGCTGCTCATGGCTCTCTGACGGCTCTGGCTGCTCATGGCTCTCTGACGGCTCTGGCAGATCCTGTCTGGTTGGCGGCTCTGGCAGATCCCGTCTGGTTGGCGGCTCTGGCAGATCCTGTCTGGCGGGCGGCTCTGGCAGATCCTGTCTGGCGGGCGGCTCTGGCAGATCCTGTCTGGCGGGCGGCTCTAGCGGCTCCTGTCTGGCTGACAGCTCTAGCGGCTCCTGTCTGGCGGATGGCTCTGTAGGCTCATGGCAGACGGGCGGCTTTGCAGGCTCATGGCAGACGGGCGGCTTTGCAGGCTCCTGGCAGACGGATGGCTCAGACGGCGCTGGGGAGACGGATGGCTCAGATGGCGCTGGGGAGACGGATGGCTCAGATGGCGCTGGGGAGACGGATGGCTCAGATGGCGCTGGTGAGACGGATGGCTCTGGCCGGATACGGCGCACTGTAGACCTGGTGCGCGGTGCCGGAACTGGAGGCACCGTGCTAATAATAAGCACCTTCCTACTAGTGCGGGGAGCAGGGACAGGGCACACTGTTTTCTCAAAGCCCACTCTATAACTGATGCATGGTACCGGCACTGGTGACGCCGGGCTGAGGACAAGCACATCAGGATTAGTAGGGGGAGAAGATACAGTGTGTACAGGGCTCTGAAGACGCACTGGTAGCTTAGTGCGTGGGGCCGGAACTGGAGGCACCGGGCTATATACACGCACTACAGGGAGAGTGCGTGGAGGAGGAACAGGGCTCAGGATACGCACTGGTAGCCTAGTGCGTAGTGTAGACACTGTAGGCACTAGGCTGGGGCGGGGAGGTGGCGCCGGAAATACCGGACCGTGGAGGCGTACTGGCTCTCTTGAGCATTGAGCCTGCCCAACCTTACCTGGTTGAATGCTCCCGGTTGCCCGACCAGTGCGGGGAGGTGGAATAACCCGCACCGGGCTATGTAGGCGAACCGGGGAAACCATGCGTAAGGCCGGTGCCATGTATGCCGGCCCGAGGAGACGCACTGGAGACCAGACGCGTTGAGCCGGCCTCATGACACCTGGCTCAATACCCAATCTAGCCCTACCAGTGCGGGGAGGTGGAATAACCCGCACTGGGCTATGCACTCGTACAGGAGACACCGTGCGCTCTACTGCGTAACACGGCGCCTGCCCGTACTCCCGCTCTCCACGGTAAGCCTGGGAAGTGGGCGCAGGTCTCCTACCTGCCCTTGGCCCACTACCTCCTAGCCCCCCCCCAAGAAATTTTTGGGAATTACTTACGGGCTTTTTGGGCTTCCGTGCCAGACGCGTTCCCTCATAGCTCCGGTTCCTCTCTCCGGTAGCCTCTGCTCTCCTCAGTGCCTCCAGCTGTTCCCATGGGAGGCGATCTCTACCAGCCAGGATCTCCTCCCATGTGTAGACACCTTTTCCATCCAATAAATCGTCCCATGTCCATTGCTCCTTCTTCTCCTGTCCCTTACTCCGTTTATTTTTCCCTTGCCGCTTGGTCTTAGCGTGGTGGGTGATTCTGTTAAGGCTGTCGCTCTCCTCATCCTCGGACGAGGTGAGGAGAGAAGGATCTTCAGACCAAAATGCAGCTTGAGGGAAATAAGCCATCTTTTATTTTCAAAACGATGATGATGGCAACACGAAAACAAACACTTTAACAAACTTACAAAATAAGAAAACGACGTAGACGAAACCTGAACATAAACTCACATCACTAAACGTAAACTTACGGACAGGAACATACTACATCAAAACGCATGAACAGCCAAACAGTCCCGTAAGGTAACATACATCGACGACACGAGAGACATCACAGGAGACAATCACCCACAAACAAACAGTGAGAACGCCCTACCTAAATATGACTCTTAATTAGAGGAAAACGCAAACCACCTGCCTCTAATTAAGAGCCATACCAGGCAACCCAAAACCAACATAGAAACAGATAACATAGACTGCCCACCCAAAACACATGCCCTGACCATAAACACATAAAAAACAACATAAAACAGGTCAGGACCGTTACAGCTACAGACAGACTTTGGCATAAACTGGTCCATAGAAGACTGCATTGCTGTGGGTCACGGAGTAGGCCTACTTGACTGAGTGGATACATCTCCACGTGTGGAGGTGCTGGCTCCAACAACTATCACTAGCAGGCCCGCTAGTTTCTCAAAGCTCCGCTACAGCTAGCTTCACAGTTGGGTGCACAGTTCACATATGCCGGTGTAGGTTGTGTGTAGAACCGTCTTTATATGAGATTTTGTTTTGGCAAATTCTACACTGTGCTCTAACATTGTCTACATTATTAAAATGCATCCAAATGCTACTGTGCTTCCGACTCATTTTCCAGCTGTTGTTTTCACAGCTGTCCTTCCTCTCTCTCCTCGGCTGCTAAGTGTGTGACTGTGAGTGAGTTGGCTCAGCCCTCCCTCACGCATCTTTGGTTCATTGGTTGACACTGCGTGTCTGATTGACAGGAACATTTAGGTCTATATTATTTTATTTTTTAATTCTTTGAATTAGTTAATTCTATTCATTTAAATCTTTTGATTATTCATATAGTATTTTTAAAAATATTTTTATAAATAGATTCGGCTCTTCTGATATGCGAGCCGACTCCCAACGTTCACCTACAAGAGCCGGCTCTTAGAGCCTACACGTTCGCGAACGACCCATCACTAGAGAGCGGACAGTGGATTATAACCAAAGAGACCCATATACTGGCCAAAAAAATAACACCAGATATTTTTTTTACGGTGTGTGGAGAAAAGTGAGGTGGTGCATCCGTTAAACAGTCATTCAACTTTGTCCGGCCTAAAAGGGAAAAATCAAAAGAGAATATTCTGATGTATTAACTGTCATGCATTTCAACCCCCCTGGCTGGAGCAAAGTCCAAGTTTACTACTTCTGCCAGTGTTGTAATTTCATCAAAGGTCCTCTCAGTTCACCGTCTCATCAGGTTTGATATACTGAAAAAACTGGTTTCACAGGGTTGAGAGTCACAGGGATCCTGTACATAATGATTATATCCCCTAGTCTCTGATATGTTTATATTACAAAAAGTGAGCCAGTCTTGTATTGAAATAGTTTTGGTGCATGACAATGATAGTGTGATCATGTATTTTACCTTGCTGCCTTTGAGCATCGTACACAGATAGCCCAAAAAGAGGGGGTTTCTCGCTTCTCATCAGAGCAACCTGCCCTGACTGCAAGTCCAGTTGGAAAATAGAGGCGTTCATGTAATCTGTCCAGAAAACAGAATTCTGGTGCAGGGAAATTCCAAAGGGATGGTTTAATTCTTTGCCGTTATACACCACCTTTGGATAAAAGAAACAAAGAACTTGTTAGACAATAATTCACAATTAAAAGTGACTTTTTTGATGGAGTCATGTATTTGCAACCATACAAATGTTGAAAATAAATGTACATATTCAATTGTTACTAGGCATATTTGTTGATTGTATAGTCTTAATCAGTAGAAAAGAACACTCACTCATTTACTAACCGTTCTGTGGGTACCATCGAGGGAGATTTTCTCTATGTGGTCATAATAAGCGTCGCACCAGTACATGTTACTGGAGCCATGGTCTAGAGTGAGTCCGTTAGGCCACAGGATGCCTGAAGTGACAAAGTCCTGCCGGTGGGATCCATCCATCCAGGCTTTCTCTATCTTGCCAACACTATCGTTCACCTCATCCTCCTCCCAGTCTGTCCAGTACATCCAGCTGAAAAGCAGAAAAAATTCATTATCAATATGATGGTTTAGCATAGAGAGGTAGATAATTTAGCCCAAATAATACTTAGTATACAAAACATTAAGAACACCTGCTATTTCCATGACATAGACTGACCAGATGAATCCAGGAGAAAGCTATGATCTCTTATTGATGCCACTTGTTAAATCCACTTCAATCAGTGTAGATGAATGGGAGGAGACGGGTTAAAGAAGGATTTTAAAGCCTTGAGACAATTGAGACAATTGAGACACGGATTGTGTATTTCTACCATTCAGAGGGTGAATGGGCAAGACAAAAGATTTGAGTGACTTTGAACGGGGTATGGTAGTAGGTGTCAGGCGCACCGGTTTGTGTCAAGAACTACAATGCTGCTGGGTTTTTCACGCTCAACAGTTTCCCGTGTATATCAAGAATTGTCAACCTACCAAAGGACATCCAGCTCACTTGACACAACTGTGGGAAGCATTCGAGTCAACATGGGCCAGCATCGCTGTGGAACACTTTCAACACCTTGTAGAGTCCATGCCCTGACGAATTGAGGCTGTTCTGAGGGCAAAAGGTGTTCCTAATGTGTGGTATACCCACTGTATATATATTTTTGTAAGACATGACACCGAACGTGTCAATATCAAATCACTCTTAAGTTCCCGAAAAGCAGCAGACGCTCTAGTCTGCTCTGAAGCTGTTAAGCCTCTCATACCAGAGAGCAACACACTACTTACATGTTTGCCAGAGAAGCAATTCACAGCATTTCAGTCCCCATCTCACCTTTAAGCTAGTTCTTATAATTAACTGACCGAAAAATGTGTCCAAACTCAGCTCCTTTCCTCAGATGGAGATTTAGGTTGCGGTTCAAATCCAATCGCACTTTGTCCCGCTATGCACATTTTAAAGGCAACGTTTCAGCATTTGCGGAGACCGCATTCAGGTAAACGCTGCATATGTCGTTGCAAGTGAAAATGACCTTTAAATGTCAAGCGCGCTCTAGCGCGGTTCTACCACTGATCGGATTGAATCCCGGCCAGAGTCGATTTACTCAAAACAGCAAAATTGGGTGCTGGCATCTTACGTACAAACCGATAGCTATTGAAACGTCACTACATAAGGT
Source organism: Salvelinus fontinalis (assembly GCF_029448725.1). Lineage (NCBI taxonomy): Eukaryota > Metazoa > Chordata > Actinopteri > Salmoniformes > Salmonidae > Salvelinus > Salvelinus fontinalis. The sequence continues at coordinate 16,429,085 of NC_074705.1, forward strand.
GACCTCATCAGGGTGTCAACTGTAAAAGACACACTCACCTGTGCAGAGGGTCCACCACGATCGTTCTGGGGTGAGACAGATCTCCTTCTAACAGAGTTCTCCTTGTCTGTGCAGCTTTCTCCAATCTGGCAACGTTGATTGTTTTCCTGTAGCCGTCATTTGTCCAGTACAAGTTGTTCCCTATCCAGTCCACTGAGATCCCCTCCACGTTATCAAGGTCTAGGACAGGATGTGAGGGGAAAAAAAGTAATGCATAGAATATGCTGTTGTTTTCCTCTACTTGATCATCCCCGGCAGGAGCGTAATCTATCACTGTCTCCAGATCCTCGTTAATGGAATCAAAACCCCAAAGCATTGTTCTTGAATCTACTGTAGCAGATATATTAATCACACACAACACAAAAGCCATGCAAAATAGTGCTGCTTACACAGAAAGCTTTTGGGTATTAAGAGATTGACCTAATTCGGGGACACAACTTTAAAACCTTTCAAAGTATGAATAACCTATGATTCATTTGTGTACAGAGGTGTACAGGTACATGCCAGGGATGAAAAGAAGACAAAGGACTTCTATACTCACATAATCCCAGAACTAAAATCTTGCGTAATTTCGTCAGATGCTCGATAATGTTCTGGGGGAGTTGTATGAGAAAATATACTAACGAGACTAGAGAAGTTTCCATCCCCTCTAAATGGAAACTCAACCAAAGCATGGGCCAAATTATATATATATATTTAACTAGGCAAGTCAGTTAACAAATTCTTTCGACGCTGGGCCAATTGTGCACCGCCCTATGGGACTCCCAATCACGGCCGGATACAGCCTGGATTCGAACCAGGGACTGTAGTGACGCCTCTTGCACTGAGATGCAGTGCCTTAGACCCCTGCGCCACTCGGGAGCCCATTCCAAAATTTGAAAGATGCGAAAACCTGTGAAATTGTGATTTGTCCAAAATATCTGCGCACCAGAAGAGAGTTCCTCGTTAGTCGTCACATCTCACAGTCAGTCTGTTGACGGCTGCTATGATACAATCTTATGTTACCTGCGTCTGTCCACATGTGTTTAACCCTCACATAACGTGATTGGCATGACTCTCAATGCATTAACTTAAAAGGTGCTATTTTTTGTCAACATCTGGAATATCTCATCTCAAGGTTACTTGAAGTTGTTACCTAACAAACAGAACCATCTGAATGCACTGACCATCTTTAAGGATCGTTTTTCGATTGGTCCCATCCAGTCTTTGTCGGCCAATCAGAAAGCTGGTCGTGTCGGCAAAGTATATGTGGCTGGTCTCTGCATGGAAGCCGATCGCCCGAGGGTTTACAAGATTGTCAATCTGTACCATGTGCTCAGCCTCCGACTTGCTATTCAGGTCCAGGCCTCGGATGACACCGGGTCTCCCTCGTCCGTAGAACAGGAACACCTCATTCATAGGCTCTGCAGAGAGAGGTTATAATGCATTATGAAGAGGGTGCTTATAGGAAGCGTGATGAATATTACATAAACAAACCACCAGCTACTAATCTTCTTTACCCTGAACACTGCCAGTGTGTAATTAATTTACATGATTATCTTTTCGTCCAACCAACACAGGAAATTAAAAATGGTATCCTAAGACAAGAATAATAAGCAAATTACAATGACCTAAATTAAAGCAAGAATTCGTTCTGCCGATTAGACCTTATCAAATCAATCATTCCCTAACTCCAAAACGAGTCTGTGCCAAAGCAACGCTTGAGACAAAGTTAACGGGGAGCATTGAAGCCGACCAAAACAAAGATGAATTTAGCTTTTTACCAGTCATCAGTAACAGGCAGAGAATGAGATGTTGTTTGGGTTGACTGTGATGTTCAGTAGACCTGACAGAGGAGCGCACTGGAGCAAAGTTGCAGACATTTGGTTCGCCTGGGCGCTATCACTAATTATAGAAGCTACTTTGCCCCCTGACTGACACTATGACCGTCAACACATTACATAATATGCCCTAATACGAACTTACTCTTGCAGGATTTTCTGTCACTTCCCAGTACAAAGCCTGTTCGACAGCGACAGGATCGGGATTTGTAACTTCCACTGAGCAGACACATGTGAGAGCATCCTCCTTTTCTTCCAGACGGATCGGGATCGCACGCATGGGTCCTGACTGCAGAGAGAGATAGGAGACGAGGGTAGATACCAGACACACGACACACACACACGCACGCACGCACGCACGCACGCACACACACACACACACACACACACACACACACACACACACACACACACACACACACACACACACACACACACACACACACACACACACACACACACACACACACAGCTATCTTCTAAACTTGCAAGAAACACTATATTTTCTTTTTACCTGTTGGTTGGGTGAGTTTATGGTAAACACGTATTCCCACAGAATTCTCCACGGTGGTTACAGTTTGAACGTCTGCTACCTTAAACCGATTTATCTGTAAAATGTCCACTTTTGTTCCTTTCGAGGGCTCGGTGCGAGCTGCAAACAAATAATCTTCAAAGAGTGATAATCCGTGGAGGTGCAGCAACTGGAAGACAAAGAGAGCAGTAGTGACAAGAGGAAGGAGGAGCACAGTGCTATAGAGCAACGCTAGGCTGCATTTATATGGTGCATTCATCTCAACTTAATCCCCAGGTAAACACCTTTGCCCCCAGCAAGCACATAACGTTCTGCGAATCCTATGTTTCTTAGAGCTTGGTGAGAGCGTGGTTGTCCTATGGTTGATTTACATACAATATTCCAACCACAGGAGGTTGGTGGCACCTTAATTGGGGAGGACGGGCTTGTGGTAATGGCTGGAGTGGAATAGGTGGAATTCCATTCACTCCGTTCCTGACATTATTATGAGCTGTCCTCCCATCAGCAGCCTCCACTGATTCCAACAATATTCTTGGAATGGTGCAGGATACCCAGCTAGCGCATAACATTCTGAGAACCATATGTTTCTTAGGTGGGAATTTCTGTACATCAGCATAACGTTTCCTCATGGTTCTATTTAAAGTAATGTTCTCAAATTGTTCAGAGAATGTGAAGAAACAATGTTTCTCTGTGGGAATTCCAGTACTTCAGCCTATTGTTTTCTACAGGTTTCCTCGTGGTTCTATTTAAGTCGTGTTCTCAGAACATTAAGAAAACTTTCAGTAAAAACCCCAAGAAAACATGAGTAATATTCAAAGAACGTTCTGAGTATGTTATTCAACACATACAGTCCGTACTCAGCGTCAACAAAACTGTCTGTCCTCTATCTTGTTAAGCGTGTTCAGCTGTGTAATTGGCCACACCTGATCCTAATAAGTGATTGTTTCCTTTGAAATGGGGTCTGTTTGATTCGACTAAAATGAACAGCTTCGTATGAGTTAAATAAAACATGGCATGCTACACTAGCTGCGTCCTGGCTTCACAGTGGAATAATTCCATGGATAGAAAACAGAAGGTTTGAATGTCACTGATGCCGTGCCACAATAATAAAAGACGTGTTTGCATGTCCTATCTATGCTTCGAGTTCAAAACAGTTAACCCAAACTAAGCTAGCAGTGTTATTAAAAGTCTTATTGAAACATGTTCTCAGAACATTATTTAATTACCTTCAAATAACCTATCATTTAGAAAACCATAATAAAACATTCTCAGAACCTTCCTGCAATCTAAAAATGGGTGTTCCCAGAAGAGGAAACATTTTCACATATGGCTTCCTTCCCAGAACCAATTGGAAACCAAATGTGCTAGCTGGGCCTGATCCTCCACTCCAATCTAATCCATTGGAAAGGCTGTGGCAAGGGGATACAGCAGCAGCAGGATTGTACAGTAGCATTGGTTGCGTCTCTTTCAACCCTATTCCCTCTCTCTGTAGAGCACCACTTTTGACCAGAATAGGATGCCATTTGGGACGTAACCACTGTCTCTATGTAAAAAGGAAGGGTCAAAGAATGTCCACACTCAGCAGAGTATCTACTCCACCACTTAACAAAAGCTTATCTCATTTGGACTATCTTATTGAATCCTCACAAATGACCACTAAAGGGAGACCAACTGGCATGCCCTTTGATAAAATAGTATATGGTTTCTCTGAAACAAAGAATGACTGAACATTGGAAATGGGAAGATCATAGAATAGCAGCTGTCACACGCTGTACTTACAGAGCTTTCATGGATAACGGTGTGCCGGTTGCACCCATTGTAATCCACCACTTCGATATAGTCCAGGGTAGCATCTGCCCAGTAGACCAGCTTTCTAACCAGGTCTAGAGTAACAGCGGTGGGCTTCTCTATTCTGTTCTCCACTATCCTGGTTCTGTTGGTTCCATCCATATTGCACTGTTCCAACTTGGCTGTACTCCCCAGATCCGTAAAGAACATTTTCCTGAAAAGCAAGTTGAATCCCAGGGTATAAAACAGTTTTTATAGAATCAAACCACAATTGAGAATCAATGTACAGTAGGCCTACAGTTTGGACTACGGATGGAAATTAGCTTTGTCGCTAACTCCGATACTTTAACATTATCATGTTGAACCTGAAACATTTGAATGATGTGCACTGTCCCATAAACACTAGGGAAAAGGTGTTGTGGAGAAATCAATTGTGGAATCACAATACAAACGCTTCCTCCTTATTATTCCTATTTCACATGCCAGTCACATACACAATTTATCACATGCAATGTTGTGCTGCAAATTGATGGTTTTCATTCAACCATATTTGAAAGCTCATTCGAACAGTTAAGTAGTGTTTTGTAATTAAATACATCAATGCCACCAATCAGAAAGCTATTCTAGGTGCAGTCAACCAAATGCAACACGCCAATGACTTATTTCAGCATCACGGCTCTTTTCAACAATGAGCCTCAGAACAGAAGTATGACTTCATGCAGAGTTCACCTTCACCCTTCACTTGTTTTTGATAAGATCCAGTATGATTCATCTATTAAAAACGTATCAAACCTAAAATTATTAATTTGAAAATTGTAATTGATCTATGCAAAACAAATGTATCCGATCATATCAGACTGAGACAATATCGCTATACGCTTTCCATTCATTTCTACAATCCAACTCCATTTTAGCGGAACACCAAAACATTTTAAGTTAACTAAGTGAAATCCATTGAAAATACATGAAACTCTTAAGATAGCACCCGTCTACATTCCCTTTGTCATCTGACAGATATCATAGGAGTAGACGGGAGTCATTTTCCCCTGAAGGGAAAACTAATGTATTGCCGATGATATCGCATTAATAATTGAACACATTGGTCCTGGGATATTACCCCTCTCACTGATGTTGTCAAAGCAGCATTGTTTGCGTGTGAGTGCAGTGAGTGGCACAGGAAGACAAACCCAATCTCCTAACAGCAAATGACTGCTAAGGTGCAGGAGCCACTTAAATCCAAGTCAGGAATACCACAGGTTTGGAAGTCTAAGCCTTAAAATAGACTCTCTCAAACAGCATCATATTCCCTATACAGTGCACATTTTTTTACTGAGGCCCATAGGGCTCTGGTCAAAAGTAGTGCACTATATAGAGAACTGAGTGCCATTTGGGACGCAGTCATAGTTTCTTTATCAGCCGGAGGCGGCACTCAGTTTTGACAACTGGTACAGCTCTGCATCACATACAAATACAGTCTGCTCAAATTGAGTTGTCAAATGTCGTGAGCTGAGTCTGTTTGATTTAAAGTTAAAAAATATATATATAAAAAAATCTGTAGAATGTGAAAGTAAATATAGTGGTGTCTGTTGCTGCTTTTAGAAAATGAAAATATATCATATGGTTCCACTACAATGAACCTTAAATCAAACAGAAACATATGTGTTGGTGTCGGTACAGCAGCTGATGGCAAGCTGAGGCATATTTAGACGGAAAAACCTTGCATAAAATGCATTTCTCAATTTCTCAACTTACCCCATCAATGAGTCTAGAGCAATTCCACCAGGGTTTTGAAGATCGAGACCGACTATTGTGACACATGCGTCGTCTTGTTCATTGCAGACATATATTCTTTCACTTACTCTATCCACAAAGTAAATGTTTTTTGTGAGCCAGTCAATGGCAAAATGTTCCACATCTACAACCAAATGGAAAAAAGTACATTGTGACTAGAGCAAACTTTTTTGTTAGAGCAGCAACATCCAAACCCTTATGATAGATATTTCTACATAAGTTGGAACGAAACTTACTCTCTAGATTCTCTCCTACCCTTACTCTTCGCATCTGTGAAAAGCCTTTTAACTTTGTCATGGTGGCACACCAAAGCTGACCGTTGGAGTCTGTAAATGAGATCCAACATAATGATTCTTCCTTGTAATAGAAATCCAACGTGTGAATCGTCTGATTAGTAGCCAAGGGCTTTAGGTTGGGTATAGACGACCCATTGAGGTGTGTGACTGTGATGTGTTCTGTACTCGCAATCAGCAATACAGGTGGTCTGTCCCCAGGATCTGAGCGAGAGAGAGAGAGACTGAAATTAGTATCCATCCATACATTCTTAAAGGATACTTATGGCATACAATCCAACAACAGAAACTTCCAAACAGAGCATCTGAATGAGGCTATAATAAGCACTTGTTTGCTGCTAATGACCCATCAGGCAAACATTAATTTGTTTCCAAAAATCTCTGATTAATTCTCTATAACAAGTTGATATAGACAAGCTTTTACAGGTGTCTATGTAGCTTTGACCGTTACAGTGCAAGTAGCATGTTAAAATGGTAGTATTCCACTATTCAACTGGTTTGGGACATTGAATTTACTGCCACTTTCACAATTACTGCTAATGTCCAGTCACTGTTTAGGTTCCATTATTTATGGACTACTTCAAAGGGGAAAGCCAACTACTGTAGATCTATTTCTAAGGGATGGCCAACTACTGTAGATATCTTTCTAAGGGATAACCCACTACTGTAGATCTATTTCTAAGGGATATCCCACTACTGTAGATCTCTTTCTAAGGGATAGCCCACGACTGTAGATCTCTTTCTAAGGGATAGCCCACTACTGTAGATCTCTTTCTAAGGGATAGCCCACTACTGTAGATCTATTTCTAAGGGATAGCCCACTACTGTAGATCTCTTTCTAAGGGATAGCCCACCACTGTAGATCTCTTTCTAAGGGATAGCCCACTACTGTAGATCTCTTTCTAAGGGATAGCCCACGACTGTAGATCTCTTTCTAAGGGATAGCCCACTACTGTAGATCTCCTTCTAAGGGATAGCCCACTACTGTATATCCAGCAGGAAAGTAAACAAAGGATTGTCACCGGGTGTTTTACAACTGTTATTGACCTAGGAGACATATGGGTGCTGAAAGCATGGGAAATGTAAGGAGGTGTGTGTGTGTGTGTGTGTGAGTGTGTGTGAGCGTGAGTGTGAGTGTGCGTGGCCTGGACTTCTATTCACCCATGAAGAGTGTGATTTACCAGTCAAAGGAAAGTTTAGCTCACACGGTACTTGAGTAATGGAAGTAATGCTAGTCATAAATCAGGGTTCCCTCTCTTGCTAAATCCTTTCCTTTAATGGTTATGTCTTAAAGGGACACTTCAGGATTTTGGCAATGAAGCCCTTTATCTTCTTCCCCAGTCAGATGAACTCATGGATACCATTTTTAATGTCTCTGCGTGCAGTTTGAAATAAGTAACTAACTAACAATAACACAATTGCAAACTAGCATTAGCGCAATGCCTGCAAGTCTATTGTAAGTGCTAGCATGCTATCAGATGCTATAGACATCCAGTCATTCCGCTAACACCAGTTAGCATTGGCTCACAAAACTACCTCTAACTCCATTCATATGGATGTAGAGACATACAAACGGTATCCATGAGTTCATCTAACTCTGGGGAAGTAGATCAAGGGTTTCATTGTCAAAATCCTGAAGTATCCCTTTAACACCCCTCTTGTATTATCTGCAACAATTGTAAAGTTACCTGATTGAATCATCACACTATGTTGGCCCTAAGGGGTAAAGTAACACAGAACAGCAGAGACATGTAGACATGAAATAGCTCAGGTCGTGTTACAGGTCGGCAATACATGTTCACCAGATGAGTCTCCAATAGTGTCACTTCCTGACCATAGTTCTTATGTGTTTTGCTTGTTTTAGTGTTGGTCAGGACGTGAGCTGGGTGGGCATTCTATGTTGTGTGTCTAGTTTGTCTGTTTCTATGTTTGGCCTAATATGGTTCTCAATCAGAGGCAGATGTTTTGTGTTGTCTCTGATTGGGAATCATATATAGGTGGCTTGTTTTGTGTTGGGGATTTGTGGGTGGTTGTTTCCTGTCTCTGTGTTTTCTCTGCACCAGATAGGGCTGTATCGGTAAGCCACATTTGTTATTTTGTATTTGTTAAGTGTTCACGTTTATTGTTCGTATTAAAATCATGTTGAACACGAGCTACGCTGCGTCTTGGTCCGATCCCTGCTACACCTCCTCTTCTCATGAAGAGAGGGAAGGCTGCCGTTACAAATACAAAGTTCAATTCATATTGATTAGATGGAAACTCTTGGTTTACTTCATGAAACAACACATTCTAGAGGTAAAACCTCTCCATCAAAGACATGCTGCATACTAAAGCCACGATACATAATTCATCCTACCGATCTTGGCTTTGCAGGACCTTCTGTTGGGTTGTAGGATGTATCCATCTGTACAGCTACATCTATATGATCCAAAGGTGTTCATACAGGTCTGGCTACATGTATCATATACTGTGCAGTCGTCGTGATCTACAGTGAGAGGGCAAGAAATTGTTACAAACTAAGTGCAGTTCAAACATGACCTAAATACAGTGCATTCGGAAAGTATTCAGACCCCTTGACTTTTTCCACATTTTGTTACGTTACAGCCTTATTCTAAAATTGATTGAATTGTTTTTCCTCATTAATCTACTACACACAATACTCCATAATGACAAAGCAAAAACAGGATTTTAGAAATGTAAGAGGAAGAGTCTTGGTGGTTCCAAACTGTTTCCATTTAAGAAATGCTCAAGGCCACTGTCTTCTTTGGGACCTTCAATGCTGTAGAAGTGTTTTTGGTACCGTTCCCCAGATCTGTGCCTCGACACAATCCTGTCTCGGAGCACTACGGACAATTCCTTCGACCTCATGGTTTGGTTTTTGCTCTGACATACACTGTCAACTGTGGGACCTTATACAGACAGGTTTGTGCCTTTCCAAATAATTTCCAATCAATTGAATTTACCACAGATGGACTCAAATCTAGTTGTAGAAACATCTCAAGGATGATTAATGGAACCAGGATGCACCTGAGCTCAATTTCGAGTCTCATATCAAAGGGTCTGAATTCTTATGTAAATAAGGTATTTCTGTTTATTTATTTCTAAAACCTGTTTTTGCTTTGTCATGCGGTATTGTGTGTAGATTGATGAGGACATTTTTTTTTATTTAATCCGTTTTTTAATAAGGCTGTAACGTAACAAAATGTGGAAAAAGGGAAGGGGTCTGAATACTTTCCGGTACATAAACCTGGTTTAATATGGCCCCAGAAAGACATCTCAAAAGTGTCACCTTCACACACAGAGTACAATCTATGTGTGTCCATTTAGCAGTTATTCCAGAATGATCCAAATATGACTTACTGTGTTGTCGAACATAAAAGCGCTACCATTCTTTTTTTTTGTCATCAGTTTGTTAATATCCGCCACTCATCCCTTTGATTTAGATGAATTGTTGGCTGTCGGTCCTTACCTCTGCAGGCTCGGCCATCCTGTTCCACCTCGAAGCCGTCTGCACAGAAGCAGAACGTCATGTTTCTCATTATGACACAGCCGTACTGACACAACAACTCTTGGCACTTTGGCTGGAGTTCTGGAAGACAAAGTAAAAAAAAACATTGTTGTGTGTAGGTGGTTGACATTGCCATGGAAATAGCAATGACAGGTGGTATGTCATGTTAATACGTCACTAATGTCTCTGGGCTTTCAGACTTGAAGTTTCTAAGTTGAAATGTCATTTCCTTTCTTACTGCCAGCAGAAGGGGACGAGGTGTGAAAGATTTGAACCCCCCGAAAGAGGGCATAGACACCCTTTTTAAGTAAATTATTCCGATCTCTTTGTTAGCTGTTTATCGTTTGGTGTGCATGATTTATTTCACAGCGATTTCAGAAAGTGAATTGCTGTTTAAAAGCTGCTTATGTTGATACATTTCTCCGAATTAGACGCCACTTCAAGGTTGCTGTCAACAGGAAATCAGTTAAGTAGAAATGTAAGGTCCATTGTATGTAATTAATTACTTCCTCCAACAGCAATAACTGCTCATAATCACATGCATCAGTCAAAGAGCTGTCCAAGGCTACATCCCAAATGGCACCATATACCCTATTCCCTATATACTGTATTGCACTAATTTTGACCAGAGCCCTGGTCAAAAGTAGTGCACTATATGGGGAATAGGGTGCCATTTGGGGCACACAAGGGGCTTCCTGCTGTTCTGTCAGCATCTCTCTACACCTACCTTGTATTTATTGTTTCACAAATTGGTGGTAAAATTTAAGTGATTTATATTCTTGCACAACATGTGCCACTGCCACAAATTGCAATGACTTCAATACCCCAAAAATAATTCAAAAGCGTTTATTTCCTCATAAACCTGTCAGTGGCTAACCTTGGGAGTGTGAAGCAGAGTTATATCTATTTATGTCAAGCAGGCAAGAACGCTAGAGTCATCAGACACAGCGTTTATAAATCAATTACTGTCAGTGAACTTCACTTGAATTTACATGCATTCACTTTGATACAAGTCTCACCTTTCTGTACTGAAACATTTCCAGGCCAGCTCCATCCCATCTCCCACTGATTACAAACAGCCTCTTCATTCTCCCATGATGCCTCACCATGTGGGGGACCTCACCACCACTAGGGAGTCGACCAAAACTCATAATGACTTTTCCTTCTATGAAAAGTAATATGGCTGTTCTGGTGGTGTTTGAGTAATATGGCTGTCCCCCAATTCCCATCGTCTGTACTCCCCACAGACATGGTGATGGTCCCCCACATGAATGTACATGGATGTGGGTAAGGGCTCCACTGCTGTGAGGAATTGTATGGACGCTTGTGTAGACTGGGGAGCTTTTGCTCAGAGTGTTGTTGTAAAGCACATCTGTAAACAACCCATCCAACTACCTCATCCCCATACTGTAATAATTTATTTATCTTGCTCCTTTGCACCCCAGTATCTCTACTTGCACATTCATCTTCTGCACATCTACCATTCCAGTGTCTTCTGCACATCTACCATTCCAGTGTCTTCTGCACATCTACCATTCCAATCTTCTCCACATATACCATTTCTTCACCACCATGGCCTATTTATTGCCTTACCTCCCTTATCTTCCCTCATTTGCACTCACTGTATATGGACTTTTCTTTTTTGTTTATTCCATGTGTAACTCTGTGTTGTTGTATGTGTCGAACTGCTGTGCTTTATCTTGACCAGGTCACAGTTGTAAATGAGAACTTGTTCTTAACTAGCCTACCTGGTTAAATAAAGGTGAACTAAAAAAAATTATGAAAAAAAGGTACAGAGGTTTATAGTGACCCTCTCCTAGTGGTGAGATGGATCACCTCAGGGGGGCAGCGTCCTAGACCTCAACCCCACAGCATCCCCATCAACCCCAGGCAGATCCGACAGCTCTATATCTTGTTTACTGATTCCCATAGCAAACACCTGTGTCTGGTCCTGTGTCTGGTCTCTGGTTAGTGGAGCACGACGATGGCGGAATCACCTTGAGGATTCACTGTGTGAGTTATGCGGCTGTAAATTTACCACAGCACCATGGCAGCGGAGCACTGTCAGGTGTCTTGTTTAATGGCCTGTTTCACAGCCAAACTACATTACCGGGAATCAGAGAGGCAAATAATGCCTAGCGTTACTTAACTTTTCACTATATTTTCACTTAAGATTAATTTCAACATTTTTTACAGAACATAATCTGTAAATCTAAACTAGTCAAGATGTTTTGTATATTTTGGATAGAATGCCAACACACCACTATGGCTTCCGGTTTAGCATGTGAATGGACAAGAAGCTCGTGGACAAGGCTCTTACGCATTGGTTCATTTTGCCAAATTTGTACTTTGCATTCCACTTTCTTACATATCATATTTGATTGGTGAGTTCGTGAGTGAACTTTTTGATTGAAACGTCACACGACCTGAGGAGCAGAAGACCTGTAAACTAACGTTTCAACCGCGATGGCAAACGTGAATGGTAATGGCGCCGACTCCAGTCCAACCGTTATAGAGCCTCATGCGGTCACACTCCCCAGAGATCTTCAGAACCTCCGTACGTTTCTGGTCTCGGAAATTACATTGCCACTCAGCAGAGCTTTCCTTTGTTTAGTGTTTTCTTTTTTTCCCTATTCTCTTACTGAAGGACTTTTAACCACTTTATTACGCCCTATTGATCATTCGTACATGTACAGACACTCTTTTTTGTAACAGGGTAACAAACTGTGGGACACTTATTTGGCCATCCTTAAGACATATTGTATGTGTTGCACTGATTGAAGACTCCCTGTGACAGGACAGTTCCGTTTCACTGTTATGGGGTCTTTGTTTTGGTTATCTGTTGACCTACTTTACCGCTTTGTGAATGCCTTTTCAAATGTATTTCACTACTGGTGCTATGGAGCCTCTCCGCGTTAGGATAGGAAGGTTTTCTGTTTATATGCACCGAAGCTGGGGAAGGAGACTTTGGGTTGGGGTGGGAGTGGAGGGGGAGTGACCTTTTTTGGTCCTATTTTTGTATTTTTTTGTGTTTGGTTTTTATCTTTGGTTTTTTCATCAGTTTTCTCTGTTATCTTTGCAAATGCTTGGTCTGTTTTCACACCTTTTTCATTTCAATATTTTAGATGGCTAACAACGCGAATAATAGTAATATAGGAATAGGTAGTCCTAATCCTATAAAGTTATTATCTTGGAATAAAGCTTGAATTTACAATCTGAATTCAATCCCTTGTCCACTACAGACGCAGAACGGTCACTATTGCTAGTGGAACCTACTATGAACATGGCGACTGGGCAAGTCGTCTGCTCACACACCAATTAAAATGCAGAGCTGCTACCTGTCTGATTCCCCAAATTAAAGATTCCTCTCATAGCTTGATTTCTGACCCTACGGGGATCAATGACACCTTCAAATCCTTCTATTCCTCTCTGTATACGTCTGAATTTCTATCAGATACTGCCAATATGGCAAAATTTTGGGGTGAACTGGAGATTCCCACAGTTGAGGCTGAAACTGCAGATGACCTTGATTCCCCTCTCAGCCTTGAAGAAGTTATTCAGTCTATCAAGTCAATGCAGAGCAGCAAAGTTCAAAGGCCTGATGGGTTTCCAACTGAGTTCTTTAAGAAATGCTATACCAAGTTAGCCCCTTTACTTGTATCTATGTATAATGAATCACTTGAATGTGGCTCATTGCCACCTACCCTAACACATGCTTCTCCTTAAGAAGGGGAAAGACCCCACTTCCTGTTCTTCAATTAGGCCCCTAAGTCTTCTTAATGTAGATGTAAAGGTGCTGGCGAAGGTGATAGCGAGGCGTCTGGAAGTAGTTTTACCAAGACTCATATCACAGGAACAAACCGGCTTAATAAAGGGCAGATATTCATGTTTTAACATTCGGATGCTGTTTAACATTATTTATTCTAAACAATTCTCCAACTCCCCTGAGGTGGTAATCTCTCTAGACGCAGAGAAGGTATTCGACAGAACTGAATGGGAGTACCTATTTGCTGTTCTTAAAAAATTTGGATTTGGGGACAGATTTTTGCTCATGAATCCGTCTCTTGTATACCTCTCCCCAGGCCAGTGCCTGTACCAATGACACCCATTCGGATTATTTTGCCCTGGAACGTGGGACATGCCAAGGCTGCCCACTGTCCCCTTTATTATTTGCCATCGCCATTGAGCCCTTTTCAGTAGCTTTACGGGCATCCTCCTCTTTCCAGGGTGTAGCACGGCAATTAGTTGAACATAGAGTATCAAATAATCTGCATATAATGATAACCTATGTAAACAACGCTGTAACCTGTTTACCTTCTATCCTTTCTATTCTAGAGAACTTTGGCTCCTTCTCCGGTTACAAGCTGAATCTCCAGAAAAGTGAGTGCTTCCCAGTCAATCCAGAAGCGCAACAGCTCCAGCAGACAGACTTGCCCTTTCAACTTAGCCGCTCTGGTTTCAAATACCTTGGAGTGAACGTAACTCGTTCATTACATGCTCAAACTTTGCTCCCCTTCTTGCGCAAATGAAAACTGATTTTCAGAGATGGGGTATCACTTATAGGAAGGATTAATGCTGTAAAAATGAACAGTTCACCCAAACTCCTTTATCTATTTCAATCTATCCCGTTGTTTTTACTAACGTTTTTTTAAAGTCAATCAATCAGGCTGTTACCACGTTTATCTGGGGAGGAAAGGTACCCAGTCAGTAGATCTTTACTTCAGAGATGCAAGTTTAGTGGAGGGCTGACACTACCCAATTTTGTATACTGTTACTGGGCAGCCAACTTTCAGAAATTGCCATTCTGGTTACATGCTCCAGATACCCCATGGTGCCACCTAGAGGCACATTCTTGTATTTCTGCTTCTCGTCCTGCTTTACTCTGCTCTTCTATCCCAACATACACCTCTCGCTATACTCACAATCCTGTAGTGCTTTCCACACTTAAGATTTGGTACCAGTTTTGATGGCATTTTAAATTCTCCTCTGCATCTACTATGGGTCCTATTGACAAGAATCACTTATTCCCCGCTTCCCTAATAGATAATGCTTTCTCTCACTGGACAAGGAAAGGTATTATGTCCTTCCAAGACTTTTCTAGTATTTTTTCTAGTTTTCCCAACCTGGCCTCTAAATACTCTTTGCCTCCATCTCACTTTTTCCGTTACCTTCCAATTAGGCATTGTGTCTCCTCCCAATTTTCTGTCTTCCCTGCTCCACCCCCTTGCCAACCCTGGGATGGCATATTAAGTTCTCCTATTACCTCGATAGAAAGCAATCATTTCTCAGATATATCTGCGTATTTTGTCATTGGACAAACCCTCCACCAACAAAACTAAATCTGCTTGTCAACGGGAAATGGGTGTTGAATTTACACAGGAGTGGTGGGATGAGGCGTTTGATAGAGTCTTGGTGGTTCCAAACAACTTAAAGTTTTACATAAAGTTTATTTTTCCAAATCCAGATTGTCTGAAATATATCCAAATGTAAATGATGATTGTGATAGATGGCATGTCTCACCATGTGACCTTAGTCACATGTGCACTCAATGCTCCAAACTACAAGATTACTGGGATTCTATTTTTATAACTTTATCTGAGGTGCTTGAAATGAACCTGCAGCCATGTCCCTTGATAGCTGTTTTTGGTATTGCATAAGACTTGTTCTCCTTGGACCCCAAACATGCCAATGTTGTTGCTTTTACATCCGTATTAACTCAACGTAGAATTATTCTCCAGTGGAAGTCTGCTCAGCCCTCCTCTACTTCCCAATGGATCAACGATGTAATGTTCCTCCTAAAACTTGAGAAAATGTATTATTTCCTTAGGGGTTCCAATATTACATTTGTTAGAAAATGGCAACCATTTATATCATACTTTAATGGCTTGCAGAGGCTCCCCTCTGATGAGATGCTTTAAGGTTTCCCAGTAGGTATTACCAGTAGTCATTACATAATAGGTACAGTCATCAATATAATACTATCCAGTCCAAGCACGTTTGTGTAAGGTTTACTGATCATTTATTTATTTCTGGTTTTGTATTTGGAATCTGTATTGAGTTGTTTGTATATTTTTTCCCCCCTGTATTCTTGATTGTTTATTTGTTGTGATATCTCTGTAGAATTTTTGTTTTCTAGGACCGAAATGAGGGAGGGCGTGGGGTGGGTTGGCTATATGGGGTGATCAGGGTGGGTGGTTGGGAGAGGGTTGGGGGCAGGTGGTTGAGAGTGAAGGAATTGATGTGGGTGGAAGGGGTAGGGCGGAGATGTAGGGAAGGGAAGGGACTAGGGGGGTTGGGTGGATGTGTTGTGTGGAGGAAGGGAGGGAAGGAGGGGGGTCGGAATATGGTCAAATCTTTGCACTTACATTGATGCACAGTGGGGCAAAAAAGTATTTAGTCAGCCACCAATTGTGCAAGTTCTCCCACTTAAAAAGATGAGAGAGGCATGTAATTTTCATCATAGGTACACTTCAACTATGACAGACAAAATGAGAAAAAAAAAATCCAGAAAATCACATTGTAGGATTTTTAATGAATTTATTTGCAAATTATGGTGGAAAATAAGTATTTGGTCACCTACAAACAAGCAAGATTTCTGGCTCTCACAGACCTGTAACTTCTTCTTTAAGAGGCTCCTCTGTCCTCCACTCGTTACCTGTATTAATGGCACCTGTTTGAACTTGTTATCAGTATAAAAGACACCTGTCCACAACCTCAAACAGTCACACTCCAAACTCCACTATGGCCAAGACCAAAGAGCTGTCAAAGGACACCAGAAACAAAATTGTAGACCTGCACCAGGCTGGGAAGACTGAATCTGCAATAGGTAAGCAGTTTGGTTTGAAGAAATCAACTGTGGGAGCAATTATTAGGAAATGGAAGACATACAAAACCACTGATAATCTCCCTCGATCTGGGGCTCCACGCAAGATCTCACCCCGTGGGGTCAAAATGATCACAAGAACGGTGAGCAAAAATCCCAGAACCACACGGGGGGACCTAGTGAATGACCTGCAGAGAGCTGGGACCAAAGTAACAAAGCCTACCATCAGTAACACACTACGCCACCAGGGACTCAAATCCTGCAGTGCCAGACGTGTCCCCCTGCTTAAGCCAGTACATGTCCAGGCCCGTCTGAAGTTTGCTAGAGAGCATTTGGATGATCCAGAAGAAGATTGGGAGTATTTCATATGGTCAGATGAAATCAAAATATAACTTTTTGGTAAAAACTCAACTCGTCGTGTTTGGAGGACAAAGAATGCTGAGTTGCATCCAAAGAACACCATACCTACTGTGAAGCATGGGGATGGAAACATCATGCTTTGGGGCTGTTTTTCTGCAAAGGGACCAGGACGACTGATCCGTGTAAAGGATAGAATGAATGGGGCCATGTATCGTGAGATTTTGAGTGAAAACCTCCTTCCATCAGCAAGGGCATTGAAGATGAAACGTTGCTGGGTCTTTCAGCATGACAATGATCCCAAACACACCGCCCGGGCAACGAAGGAGTGGCTTCGTAAGAAGCATTTCAAAGTCCTGGAGTGGCCTAGCCAGTCTCCAGATCTCAACCCCATAGAAAATCTTTGGAGGGAGTTGAAAGTCCGTGTTGCCCAGCAACAGCCCCAAAACATCACTGCTCTAGAGGAGATCTGCATGGAGGAATGGGCCAAAATACCAGCAACAGTGTGTGAAAACCTTGTGAAGACTTACAGAAAACGTTTGACCTCTGTCATTGCCAACAAAGGGTATATAACAAAGTATTGAGATAAACTTTTGTTATTGACCAAATACTTATTTTCCACCATAATTTGCAAATAAATTAATTAAAAATCCTACAATGTGATTTTCTGGATTTTTGTTTCTCATTTTGTCTGTCATAGTTGAAGTGTACCTATGATGAATATTACAGGCCTCTCTCATCTTTTTAAGTGGGAGAAGTTGCACAATTGGTGGCTGACTAAATACTTTTTTGCCCCACTGTACATTTTGTAAAACTTAAATAACTTTAAAAAAAAACACACATCACAACTATCTAAACTAACATTAGGGTGATGAGATATTCCCAGTGCAATGTAATGTCTCATGTTTCCATGGAAACGTGCGTTGCATCTCTCCCGCTTTGCCTCTCATTGGGAGTGCATGGCTGTACTCTTGAGTAAAACCTCTTAACTCACTCACTGATCTCTTATGATTAGTAGCTAATGTCCCATCTGCTATTGTCATCCTCAGACCATAAATAAGCCACTCATGCCAACAGAAACGACCCAAGATGAGGAGCTGAGTGGAGCTAATGCACTTATGTATCCAACCACAGTGTTTGTACAGTATGCTCTTTTTAGAGACTGTTTAGGGCCCATAGACTTAAGGAGTAACTTAAACACAATGCATCCTCATCCCTTTACAGAAGTTACAATATGGCTTATTGGACCATTATTCACAGATAATTGGTCAATCTGGATGTATTTGCAATAACGTCTTCTGCTCTAACGATACAGCATAAAGCAGTAAACAAACTTCTCTGCTTGTCATCGTCTACTTGTCATGCCTGAACAAAATAGATGTAGATATTTTCCTTCGGCTCACTTCTCTACACGACAGGATCCATTAAGTGCTCTATCTGTAGAGCTGACTCTTTAAGTTGGCAGTTTATTCTATGTCTTTTTATAAAATGCCGGTTTATTCTATGTCTTTGTACATTCCTATTCTTAACTCTTTTCTGTGAATGCAGTATTTATTCAACTGCTTTGTATTCAGAGGAGAAACAGGGAAAAGTGGGCAGAGCCGAATACTGTAGTTGATTATTTCCACTGGGAGATGAAAGAGTTCACAGTGAGGCTTTTCATAAATCTCTTTTCTGCAACACCTGCAACGGTTTAGTTGTTGTTGTTGTGTTTTAAGTGTTTCACGGGACAAGTAAGACATATGGCAACCTTCGAGGTTAAGCTGTAAAATGTCGTATACTTTGTAGGCTTTGTACAACAGCCATAGCTGTTTATGAAACGTGTATCATAGTTTCCTGCAATTACGGCATCATTCTGCTTAACAAAGTCACGCGAAATATGTTTCCTTGAAAGAAGTAGACTAGTCCTAAAAATAGTCCTCAGTATCATGAATATGGTAATGTGATTGCAGTGTCATAGCACATGATGAATCATTCAAACGATCAAAGATGCCGTTCAGGTTTGAAGAACAGTCTTTTACACTAAGGTTGATTGAGGACTCTTTAGCCTTGTTCACACTGCAGGCCTTAATGCTCAAATCCGTTTTGTTTTTCAAATCAGTTTTGGAATACTGACTGTCCAAACACCAAGTTACAAGTAACCAAATCGGATTTGTGTGTGTTCAGACAGCAGTTATTTGCTGACTTGTCTTAGAAAATACGGGTGTGTGAACACTGGTGTAAGCTGATTGGTGGTGGAGCTTGCGACTCCCATCACTCAGAAGTTATGTAGTAAGCAAAGGTGACAACAATGGCTGCCACGGACGTTTCCAAGTTACTTTGAATGTTCAACATCATAGTGTAAGAACACATTTCAAGCCTCAAAGGATAAAATTATCCAACTTTCAAAACAAGTCCTTTTTGGCTAGCCACAGCAGTCAACTAGCTAGCTAGGTAGCTGTTTAACTTTCTAGCACATTCACTAATGTGTTTGTAAACAATAAACTAGCTAGATAGCTACCACATGTACTTTTCAAACTGTCAACAGAACTAGAAAGCAACAAGATATGCCAAATAACAATAAAAAAAAAACTCTTGAGGGCAGATAAATCCGATTCAAATCTGATTAGGAATCAGATATGTATCTGATTTCAAACCACCTATGAAGGTGTTTTTAAATATCCAATGTGTCTTGAAATATCCAATTCCATGTGTTTTTTGGCTGTTCAGAATGCAGGATTGAATTTGAATCACTTAAGCTGCCTGTATAAATTGGTGCTATATACTGAATATATATATATATATATACAGTATATAGCACCAATCTATATATATATATATATGTATATACAGTTGAAGTCGGAAGTTTACACACACTTAGGCTGGATTCATTAAAACTCTTTTTACAACCAATCCACAAATGTCTTGTTAACAAACTGTAGTTTTGGCAAGTCGGTTAGGACATTTTTCCAACGAATGTTAGCAGACAGATTATTTCACTTATAAGTCACTGTATCACAATTCCAGTGGGTCAGAAGTTTACATACACTAAGTTGACTGCCTTTAAACAGCTTGGGAAATTCAAGAAAATGATGTCATGGCTTTAGTAGCTTCTGATAGGCTATTTGACATAATTTGAGTCGATTGGAGTTGTACCTGTGGATGTATTTCAAGGCCTACCTTCAAACTGAGTGCCTCTTTGCTTGACATCATGGGAAAATCAAAATAAATCAGCCAAGACCTCAGAAAAAAAATGTAGACCTCCACAAGTCTGGTTCATCCTTGGGAGCAATTTCCAAATGCCTGAAGGTACCACGTTCATCTGTACAAACAATAGTACACAAGTATGAACACCATAGGACCACGCAACCGTCATACCGCTCAGGAAAGAGACACGTTCTGTCTCCTAGAGATGAAAATACTTTGGTGTGAAAAGTGCAATCAATCCCAGAACAACCGCAAAGGACCTTGTGAAGATGCTGGAGGAAACAGGTATAGAAGTATCTATATCCACAGTAAAATGAGTCCTATATCAACGTAACCTGAAAGGCTGCTCAGCAAGGAAGAAGCCACTGCTCCAAAACCGCCATAAAAAAGCCAGACTACGATTTGCAACTGCACATGGGGACAAAGATTGTACTTTCTGGAGAAATGTCCTCTGGTCTGATGAAACAAAAATAGAACTGTTTGGCCATAATGACAATCATTATGTTCTGAGGAGAAAGGGGGACGCTTGCAAGCCGAAGAACACCATCCCAACCATGTTGTGCAGGAGGGACTGGTGCACTTCACAAAATAGATGGCATCATGAGGAAAATAAAATAATGTGGATATATTGAAGCAACATCTCAAGACATCAGTCAGGAAATTAAAGCTTGGTCGCAAATGGGTCTTCCAAATGGACAATGACCCCAAGCATACTTCCAAAGTTGTGGCAACATGGCTCAATGACAACAAAGTCAAGGTATTGGAGTGGCCATCACAAAGCCCTGACCTCAATCCTATTGAAAATCCTATAGAAAACCTGACTCAGTTACAGCAGCTCTGTCTGGAGGAATGGGCCAAAATTCACCCAACATATTGTGGGAAGCTTGTGGAAGGCTACCCGAAACGTTTGACCCAAGTTAAACAATTTAAAGGCAATGCTACCAAATACTAATTGAGTGTATGTAAACTTCTGACCCACTGGGAATGTGATGAGAGAAATAAAAGCTAAAATAAATAATTCTCTCAACAATTATTCTGACATTTCACATTCTTAAAATAAAGTGGTGATCCTAACTGACCTAAGACAGGCAATTTGTACTAGGATTAAATGTCAGCAATTTTGAAAAACTGAGTTTAAATGTATTTGGCTAAGGTGTATGCAAGCTTCTGACTTCAACTGTATATATATATATATATATATATATATATATATATATATATATATATATATATATATATATATATAGCTTGATATTTAAACATTATGATTGATCCATAATGGAGACTTATTGTGAATATACATGAACTATACAAAATAAAGAATCAAGAAATGATGTGGACAAAATAAAAGTTATTCTTTGTCCCTCTTGAGTCACCGTAGCAGCAACATAACCAGAAACAATTCCTCAAACTGTCAGAATTAATCTAAAATACACTAGTATTCAGACCCCTTGACTTTTCCACATGTTGTTAAGTTACAGCTTTATTCTAAAATAGATTAAATAATTTTTGTCATAATAAATGCACAAGCTGTATCGACCGGGAACATATGGTAAACTTTATTCACCAAATTCTCACCAAGCGCACCAATTTTCAATGCTCTCAGAATAGAAGTAACTTCCAGACTGATTTGGAGCATGTAACTATGCCAGCATACCAAATGGTCCTAATTATTTTCCCCAATCATCACCTAATTAAATCACCAGTTAACTTTTTTTATTATTTAAATGTTTTTTTTTTGTTACTGCACCTGGTATTTCCAGGGGGTCTCCTGCCACAGTACTAACCAGGCCCGATCCTGAACAGGCGTGTTCAGGGTGGTATGTCCGCAAGCGTATTGTTTTACCCTGTTTCCACCCAAAATTAGGTCCCTTGGGTCATTTCTGCAACTCCTCAATGGGCTCGGGAGAGGCGAAGGTTGGGCTACGCATCCTGCGAAACATGACCCACTTGTCTGCCTACTTCTTATCACACTGCTCGCTTAATCCAGATATCAGTTGCACCAATGTGTCTGAGGAAACACCGTTTGACTGACGACCGGAGTCAGCTTGCAGGCAACCGGCCTTGTCACAAGAAGACGCCAGAGCACTGTGAGCCAAGGAAATCCCCACTGGCCAAACCCCTTCCTACGCCAGACAGCGGTGGGCCAATTGTGCACCGTCCTATGAGGATTGAACCTCAGGCTGTATTGGTGCATGGTGCAGTGCTTTTGACTGCAGTGCCACTCAGGACCCCCTCAAAATTTCCAGTTTACTATTAGGCAATTCATCCTCTGTTTGGATCAGGTAGTTGATGGGATAACGTTCTTGGCTAGTTTTCATATTAATGATAGTGACACTTTATTCACAACTTATTGTTGTCATGAGACATTTATTTCGTAATCTGTACATGTCATACATTGCAGAGTATGATGTCATGTTAATGTGTGTACTTTCACTGTATTGCTATTTGGAATGCTTTCCAAGTTTTTCACAAACAGTGATGTGTCATCAACTGTGAAACGGACTACGATGATGGGGCCTGACCTGTCCAGCTAAGTCACACACTTTCTGATGGAGGAGATGGAGGACTCCACGATGGGACAGCCGGTACTCCTGGAGACTGATGTCACACCCTGGTGGGAGGATACCTTCTACGAGTAGAGCACCAAGTCTCTAATGACCATGGACAAGAAGTGCATGCAGGCCAAGCAGACGGCGACCATCTTCTTGAGTCTCCACCGTGTCCTGGCAACCATCTGGGTGGTAACTATTACATGGACTCAATGCTGTTATTTTTTTTAAGGTCTAATCACCTCTCTCCACATCTTTCTCTGGTTCCTCTGATTGTTTTCTACAATGCAGAGTATCCACAGTGGGGAAATTGTAGTGTAAACATTTGAGAAGGTGATACTCTTGACCAGTGACTTGCAGGCACTGAGACCCAGCATGATGACTCCACAGGAGGCTGCTGAGAGGAAGACGGCTCATAATCAATGTCAATGGAATGGTGTCAAAGGAATGTTCGCTACCATTCCATTTATTCCGTTCCAGCCATTACTATGAGCCCGGCCTCCCCAATTAAGGTGTTGATGATCAGGCTGTTGATTGTGGCCTGTGGAATGTTGTCCCACTCTTCAATGGCTGTGTGAAGTTGCTGGATATTGGCGGGAACTGGAACACGCTGTCGTACACGTCGATCCAAAGCATCCCAAACATGTTCAATAGATGACATGTCTGGTGAGTATGCAGGCCATGGAAGAACTGGGCCATTTTCAGGTTTCCAGGAATTGTATAGAGATCTTTGCGATTTCGCGCTGTGCCTTATCATGCTGAAACATGAGGTGATGGCGGCGGGTGAATTGCATGACAATTGGCCTCAGGATCTCGTCACAGAATCTCTCTGCATTCAAATTGCCATCGATGAAATGCATTTGTGTTCATTGTCCGTAGCTTATGCCTTCCCATACCATAACCCCACCGCCACCATGAGGCACTCTGTTCACAACGTTGACATCACACAATGCCATACACGCTGTCTGCGATCTGCCCAGTACCGTTGAAACCACGATTCATCCGTGAAGTGCACAGTTCTCCAGTGTGCCAGTGGCCATTGAAGGTGAGCATTTGCCCACTGAAGTCAGGTCAAGACCCTAGTGAGGACAACGAGCACGCAGATTAGCTTCCCTGAGACAGTTTTTGCAGAAATTCTTTGGTTGTGCAAACCCACAGTTTCATCAGCTGTCCAGTCTCAGACGATCCCACAGATGAAGAAGACGGGCTGGCATGGTTACACATGGTCTGCGGTTGTGAGGCCAGTTGGACGTACTGCCAAATTCTATAATACGATGTTGGAGGCAGCTTTTGGTAGAGAAATTAATATTACATTCTCGGGCAACAGCTCTGGTGGATGTTCCTGCAGTCAGCATGCCAATTGCAGGCTCCCTCAAAACTTGACACATCTGTGGCACTGTGTTGTGTGACAAAACTGCACATTTTAGAGTGCCTTGTATTGTCTCCAGCACAAGCTGCACCTGTGTAATGATCATGCTTTTAAGCAGCTTCTTGATATGCCACACCTGCCTTGATGACAGATATGCACACTCTTGGCATTCTCTCAGCCAGCTTCATGAGGTTGTCACCTGGAATACATTTCAATGAACAGGTGTGCCTTGTTAAAAGTTGATTTGTGGAATTTCTTTCCTTCTTAATTGTGGATGGATTATCTTGAAAAAGGAGAAATGCTCACCAACAGAGGTTTAAACAAATTTGTGCACAAAATTTGAGAGAAATAATCTTTTTTGTATATGGAACACTTCTGGGATATTTATTTCAGTTTATGAAACATGGGACCGACACTTTACATGTTACATTTATAATTCTGTTCAGAATAAATTGTCATGTTTGGATTGTTTCAAGAGTTCATAAAGAGCTATGAATTTTGATATATTCTATTGTACGGTAAGTGCTCTGGATGTATTGTTACAGGGACACTGTGTTACGCTGAAGGCAGATAGTGAAAAGAGGGGCGACACGGGTGTGCTCTTATCATTTTAATGTAGCTGACTAGATTAGAATCTTGGTATGATTTCCTGCCTATTGTTTTAACTAGCAAAGTGCAAAGAAATGTTAATTCAGGCTGGGCGTGAGTTTCTGCTTGAATGTTTTCAAAGTCAGTGAATTCGTTCATACTTTGAGGACTTGTTAGTAAGCTCCTCTGTGTATCACACACGTAGTGTTTTCTCTTAGAGATTCTTTTGAATTGAAGATATATGTAACCACGTTAAGTCTTACGTAGCTGATAGTCATTTACTTTGTAGCATATCGTGTATTCCATGTACACTGGAATTGTTTGAGTGTTCATTCTTTTGTGACTAATAAATCCTATTAGTTGAATTGAGTAAATGCACTCCTTGTTTTACAGAGTAATTAGTAAGTATATTGGTAAATATAACTTACACTAAACATAGTCTGTGCTTGGGTTCCACCTTGATATCCCTACATGACACAATAAATGAACGCTAGAACATTGGTCGCCAGGATTACTGTAGCTATTTGTATCTGGTCTCTTAATAATTGCATAACCGTGCAAAATAGACACATGTTCATTATAGCCCTACTAAGAGGTGATGTAAGGCTAGATCCTCCAGAAATGTGCAGGGCCTGCTGCATTTATTCACATGATAATGAGGTCAGATTGATGAATGTCGTTTATTATTATATTCAACATCATTTCGTTCAACTACACACTCACCTCGACAGTGTACTCCTTCGTCATATCCGTCCTCACAATCTCTCGCTCCATCGCAAAGTTTATTGAAGTGGATGCACATTTTGGAGCCAATGCACTGCATGTGATTCGGCGGACATCTCACCAACTCAGCTTTTGTACCTAAAATGAGGATTAAAAAAATATAATCGGTTCAAAGTAATATTCTTGATTTGGTCATCAACATGAAGGTATTGTGGGCTTATGAGAGCCGGTAAAGTTAAGCTGTCTTTCCCAAAACAAAAGACACAAAGATGTATTTGGTCTATGCTAGACTGTCTTTAACGAGACTATTGTGTTGGTGGTATACTTTTACCATCCCCACATGTTCACCCCACCATTGCTTTAGTGTTGTCAAACATATACCGTGAATGTTTTCTTTAGAGTTGGTGCTTCATGGTTAACACCCAAGGTTTCCCTCACCCTCTTTCCCTGTGGAACCATTCCCTGTGGATCCATTTTTATGATCCCAGCAAGAGGCTCATATATAATTTAGAAAATGTGAAAAAAAGATATATACAGTACCAGTCAATAGTTTGGACACACCTACTCATTCAAGGGTTTTTCTTTATTTTCACTATTTTTTACATATATATCAGTACAAAGTATTTTTCATAATTTTTTACGTATACTGTATATCAGTACAAAGTATTTTTCCTAATTCTTTACATATATATATATATAAGTACAAAGTCTTTTTTATAATTCTTCACATATATATCAGTACAAAGTATATTTCATATTTTTTTCAAAGCAGTCTAGAATCAGTTTGTAATTAAATCACACAAAGGGTTCATTTATTATATCCCACAGGGCTACTCAACATCTATTATAATCACTAAAGCAGAAAGCAATGTCTCGGCGAACCATTATTTGCTTATTGCAATACAAGAAAAGAATCTACTGTAAATCGTATCTAACCTGATAGTCTGCAGCTATACAAATATATCACAGAGCAACCTTACCTCACTACTATTCCTCCATTATAGAAATGTGCCATTTTTTATGATTCTACAGATAACAGACAGAACAGGTAGAGGGCAGAACACACACGCATCCCCCACCAAATCAAACCCACCACAACCCCCCCCCCCATGCTCTGACAGAGCCCCACCCCAAAACCAGACTTATTAAAGCAGACATGATATACAATGAGAGCTCTAATTTAACAAACCTAACAAAATGGTCAAGCTACACGCTGGGCAGTAGCGTTATAGGTTCGGGGGTGTGTCGGAAATATTTTTGCTATTTTCACAAACACAATTATCGGAACAGTTGCTGGCAGTAGGGAGAAAGGGCTGGGTCTTGATGAATTAACAAGTTGTCGGTGTGTCGAAGCTTGGAACCTCACTGGCCAATCAGGACGTGCTCCATGGCTAAATATGCGGTTGCTTCAAGGTGTATGTTTACGGTCTTTTATGTATTGAATCAACTCCAATTCCAATGTTAGTCCATTATAGTTTGTTAGACAGCTTATAGAATAAAAATAACAAAATGTAGACCTATCCCATCTTTGCTAAATATGTTAACCTGAACCTGTTTGCAGTCCATATTGTTCTAAGTAATTGCATGGCTTCCATGTTGAAATATGTACAGTGCCTTTGGAAAGTATTCAGACCCCTTGACTTTTTCCACATTTTGCTACGTTACAGCCTTATTCTAAAAAAAATCCTCAGCAAACTACACACAATACACCGTAATGACAAAGCGAAAACAGGTTGTTCAAATTTTTTGCAAATGTATCAAAAAGAAAAAACAGAAATACCTTATTTAGGTAAGTATTCAGACCCTTTGCTATGAGACTCGAAATTGAGCTCAGATGCATCCTGTTTCTATTGATCATCCTTGAGATGTTTCTACAACTTGATTGGAGTCTACCTGTGGTAAATTCAATTGATTGGACGTGATTTGGAAAGGCACACAGAGATCTACTGTCAACTGTGGGACCTTATATAGACAGCTGAGACAGGATTGTGTCGAGGCACAATATGCAGCATTGAAGGTCTCTAAAAACACAGTGGCCTCCATCATTCTTAAATGGAAGAAGTTTGGAACCACCAAGACTCTTCCTACAGCTGGCCGCCTGGCCAAACTGAGCAATCGGGGGAGAAGGGCCTTGGTCAGGGAGGTGACCAAAAACTCAATGGTCACTCTGACAGAGCTCTAGAGTTCCTCTGTGGAGATGAGAGAACCTTCCGGAAGGACAACCATCTCTGCAGCACTCCACTAATTAGGCCTTTCTGGTAGTGTCCAAACGGAAGCCACTCCTCAGTAAAACACAGATGACAGCCTGCTTGGAGTTTGCCAAAAGGCACCTAAAGAATCTTCAAACCAAGATTGAACTCTTTGGCCTAAATACCAAGCATCACGTCTGGAGGAAATCTGGTACCGCTCATCACCTGGCCAATACCATCCCTGCGGTGAAGCATGGTGGTGGCTGCATCATGCTGTGGGGATATTTTTCAGCAGCTGGGAGTGGGAGACTCGTCAGGATCGAGGCAAAGATGAACAGAGCAAAGTACAGAGTTCCTTGATGAAAACCTGCTCCAGAGCGCTCAGGACCTCAGACTTGGCCAAAGGTTTACCTTCCAACAGGACAACGATCCTAAGCACACAGCCAGGACAACGATCCTAAGCACACCGCCAAGACAACGCAGGAGTGGCTTCGGGACAAGTCTCTGAATGTCCTTGAGTGGCCCACCCAGAGTCCGGACTTGAACCCCATCGAACATCTCTTGAGAGACCTGAAAATATCTGTGCGGCAACGCTCCCCATCCAACTTGACAGAGCTTGAGAGGATCTGCAGAAAAGAATGGGAGAAACTCCCTAAATACAGGTGTGCAAAGCTTGTAGCATCATACTCAAGAAGACTTGAGGCTGTAATCGCTGCCAAAGGTGTTTCAACAAAGTACTGAGTAAAGGGTCTGAGTACTTATGTAAATGTTATATTTCAGTTTCTTATTTTTAATAAATTGTTTAACATTTCTACAAACCTGTTTTTGATTTGTCATTATTGGGTATTGTGTGTAGATTGACATGTGTAAAAAAAACAATTTAATCAATTTTAGAAGAAGGCTGTAACGTAACAAAATGTGGAAAAAGTCAAGGGGCCTGAATACATTCCGAATGCACTGTAGGTGTTAGAATATCAAAGCCTTCATCAAAACCCCACTCTCACATTTATCTCACATTTGAATGTGTTACCTGAGCGTAAAAAGTAACACTTAAAATGTATGAAAAGGTGAATTTTTCTGTGAAGAAACAATATGACTACAGTTGGTTTTTAAGTGAATTCAGACCGGGTTTAATGTTGGCCTTTTGTGTCCCACAGAAGGACTTGTTTGTTTGCCGTGTTGTAAAATTATTCAGGGGTGATTCAACGGATCGTTTCTCTCCCCTCAACAGTAAACAGGCAGCACACCTTGCCAGGAATCTCTCTAATATGGTATGTGTCATGTTCAGTGGTGAGCAGCAAAGTAGGTGTCCAACTCTGACTGTCACAATATCAAGAAGTTCCACTGCTGATATTAGCTGTCCTTTTTGTCAACTTTATGATGTTTGAAGCTAACAACTCATACATTTTCAATCTAAGTGTTGATTTATGGCACATAGCTGAAGACTTCATTCAGTGATATCTACCTAACTGGTGGCAACCTACCATGAGTTCTCATTAGAATCTATTTGACATTTTAGTCATTTAGCAGACGCTCTTATCCGGCGCAATAAGGGGTTCATGCCTTGCTCAAGGGCACAACAACAGAATTTTCACCTGGTCGTCTCTGGGATTCAAACCAGCAACCTTTCAGTTACTTGCCCAGTGCTCTTAAATGGTAGGCTATCCTGCCACCCCATATTTCTTGCACGTTTACTATTCACTGCCTGTGTGTTTTGGGTTGGTGATACAAATTTGTTAGGCTGAAATTAAGGCCATTGACATTCCGTGATGTTAACAGAATGTGACTGATTTGTTTTTAATAATTGTTAGAACATCAAAGCCACTCTCACATTTAAAAATACATTTCTGGGAAGAAACAAAGTGATATTTTTTGCAGTGACAGTTTTTAAATCCAACCCAGACTAATGTTTTTTTTTGCCGTGGTGCACATTTTAATGTGTTACCCTGAGGGCTCTATTTTTGGCCGGTGTTAAGGTGGCGCTAGTGTCAAACTCAAGTTAGTTTGCAATATCGTCATGTAAAAACTGGCGCACTGGCATTTTACATTTACATTTACATTTTAGTCATTTAGCAGACGCTCTTATCCACAGCGACTTACAGTAGAGTGCATACATTTTAAAAAAGTATTCAGAACACTTTACTTTTCCCACATCAATCTACCCGCACCCCATAATGACAAAACAAAAAATGTTTTTTAGAAAATGTTTTAAATAAAAAACTGAAATATTACATTTACATAAATATTCAGACCCTTTACTCTGTACTTTTTTCCTCCACAGAGGAAATCTGGAGCTCTGTCAGAGTGAACATCGATGTCTTGGTCATCTCCCTGACCAAGGCCCTTCTCCCCCGATTGCTCAGTTTGGCAGGGCGGCCAACTCTAAGAAGAGTCTTGGTGGTTCCAAACTTCTTCCTTTTAAGAGTGATGGAGGCCACTGTGTTCTCTGGGACCTTCAATGCTGCAGAAATGTTTTGATACCCTTCCCCAGAGCTGTGCCTCGACACAATCCTGTCTCGGAGCTCTAGGACAATTCCTTCAACCTCATGGCTTGGTTTTTGCTATGACATAGCTGTCTGTATAAGTTCCCACAGTTGACAGTGCATGTGCCTTTCCAATCAATTGAATTTACCACAGGTGGACTCCAATCAAGTTGTAGAAACATCTCAAGGATGAACAATGGAAGCAGGATGCACCTGAGCTCAATTTCGAGTCTCATAGCAAAGGGTCTGAATACTTATGTAAATTAGGTATTTATGTTTTTAAAATGTTAATATATTTGCAAACAATTCTAAAAAACTGTTTTCGCTTTGTCATTATGGGTTATTGTGTGTAGAAAAACATGTATTTCATCCATTTTAGAATAAGGTAACGTAACAAAATGTGGAAAAAGTCAAGGAGTCTGAATACTTTCCGAATGCACTGTATATATGCACTTTTCATCAAATGAATGTGTTTTTCCCTCAGTAAACTTTGGTAAAATAATCACAGTGATTACAATTTGCTTGTTGTGTTGCACAGAATTAATGTGTTCTTAGAAAATATCCCATGATGAACAACTTACACAGAAGTTCAGATGTTTGCATGAATAATCTTAGCAAGTTAGGATACAATCAAGAATTCTTCCATACTTGTTCGTCAATTTAGCTTTTCCTGCTTTTCCTGCTTTTCCAAACCACAGATTGCACAGATACAAACAAATGGAAATGAATCAAATGATTTGCATATAATAGTTATTTAGTTAGGACGTGGGCAAGTCAGGCTAGCTCAGGACAGACCCACTAACATACAGCACAAGTCCAGGTTCAAAGACAAACAATGACAGCATGGCCTTTAATGTTGATTTAATAAAAACTGCATATCTTGCAGTTTAATACCACAACGCTATGCTACATTACTCTGACAAAACTCCCTCCTGCAGGTGCCAATCCTCCAGGGGAAGAGATAATGTACATTCACAAGCCATTGAGTTTTATTTGATGCGTCTGTGTTGGTAAAGTCACCCAAACATATTTTCATTAACACAAGGTCCTTACATCGAGTAGTATGTAAGGGTAAGTCCTTACATCGTTTACAACTTACATTCACTTCAAATCTGAATACTTTCCAAATGCACTGTATGACACAACAAAGGACAGCATTTTTATTTTATTTAACTAGGCAAGTCAGTTAAGAACAAATTCTTTTTTTTCAATGGTGGCCTAAGAACAGTGGGTTAACTGCCTTGTTCAGGGGCAGAACAACAGATTTTTACCTTGTCAGCTCAGGGATTTGATCTTGCACCCTTTCGGTTATTAGTCCAACACTCTAACCACTAGGCTACCTGCCGCCCCATTGTTGTCAGATAGAGCAGGACTCCTTCAGTAGACCAGCGATCTCAGGCTCCTAAACTGAGTTAGATGATGGTTGAGGATGGTGATGCCAAGTGATGCCAGATAATGGTCATGCCAGATGATTTCTATCAGGAAGTCTGGTCTCATTGATCAAAAAGCAGCCGGTGCTGAGGTGCATTTTTTAAAGCCAGCTAGCTAGCCAAACCAGAGTCAACCTGGCATCAGTCCTGCAACTCCATGGGTAAAAACAACCAGATACTGCATATCCAATCAACAACTCAATGACAAAAAAAAAGTGAATAAAAAAGAATATATATGTACAAAATGTACAAAGTTCTGTTTAGGCTGCCTTCCGGCGCTGTTTTTATAATTAGCTGGCAAAACAGAGTTTCAGACTTCACCCGAAACAACATCGATTCAATATTTACAATATAAATGGATCAAGTCATTAAAAACGAAAATATCAAATTCTGAAAATACACACATTTTGAAGTCGCGCCAAAGCCCGCTGAGGGAGTGTCAGTTTAGAAATGGCTGTCAAAACGAGGTATATTTATTTTTGGAGAGAAAAGGATCGAGGACAAAAACAAAGTTTAAAACACATAAACAAGCAGCTTCTCTGAAGGCCTAGCAGAGCAGCACAAAAGATGCTGTCAGAAGTTTAAGTGCCTGACAGCCAAGAAATGTCTTCAATGGGTCTGTCTGTATCCCTTTGGAGATCAACAATTTAGAACACCTGCACTATACCCAAACATAGTATAACACTACAACAATACATGGCAGAATTGTACATTGACAATTACATTGGTAATCAAACATTTTAGGTAATAGTATACTCCTCAACTTGAGTATCAACAAACTATGTAAATAGACTATACTGTAAATAATTAAATGTATAAATCAACTATGTGGTTTAAATGGCTTTCCTACAATCAAATAAAAGAAGTCTGTAATATTATAATGATAATTTATCAGAGGTGAACAAACATATTACTTTGGTTAGTTTTTTAAATAGATTTGCTCGAAATAACTGCATGGGCTCATAGAAACAGACCCAATAGTCATGTTTAAGTCTTCTACACCCTGTTCCTGAAAAGGAAACTTTGCTGAGAACGTTGACAAGTTCGCCACCTCCTTCTGCCTGTCAGACTCACAGTCTGTGATCACTAGGAGAAGTGACGTGCTTCGCTCAAGATTTCAAACCTTCACAAGAACTAGAGCAAGGGCAGGTCAAGTTTTTACATTAGAACAAGCTGAAAAGGAACGTTTTATGGTTTGGTGAACAACAATTTATCAACTTTATTAAATTCCGGGTAGTGGCCGTCTAAAATCTGTTTTACATTTAGCCCAATCCATTTTTTGCCACATGTAATTTTCTCGCTCAACTAATTTGGATGTTCTCAGTCCACAACAATGCTTAAATCACATCAGGAGTCTACTTTTTTGGAGAGTCTAAAGAGTTTCCACTCTACTTAAAGTGTGCAGAGACTGTTGTGTTTGGCTAGCAGTGTTTTTGTAGCCTATTACATTTACATTTTAGTCATTTAGCAGACACTCTTATCCAAAGCCACTTACAGTAGAGTGCATACATTTTATTACATTTTACATACTGAGACAAGGATATCCCTACCGGCCAAACCCTCCCGACCCTATGCCAAATGTGCTTCGCCCCACGGACCTCCCGGTTGCGGCCGGCTGCGACAGAGCCTGGGCGCGAATCCAGAGACTCTGGTGGCGCAGCTAGCACTGCGATGCAGTGCCCTAGACCACTGCGCCACCCGGGAGTCCGATGTCCTATTGCACATGTGATGGCAGAGTTGGCCCACCCTATTAATAAAAATCATCATGATATAATTTTGCCAGGTAGGCCTACTTTGCAGGCAACATTTAACTGGGATGGTTTTTGGGAAAGCCTTTGTGTTGTAGCTAACTGGCTACAGCATAAACAGGCGCATTCCCATCATGCTGTTACTTCTTCCGAAAGTTGCAGGAAATAAACTATAAACTACTGCAATGAATAACTACTTTTCTAATAAGCTCAATTAATTAATGTTCAACTAAGTACAAAAATGATGTATATATTGTTCAAAATGTCTGGATTCCGTGATTCCGTCCGCGTTTTCCCGCATCACATATTTATAGTATACTACAGTTTATACTGAATGGAGGTGCCTCAGTATAATGTATTACTGGATTCTCAATTACAGTCTGGTACTTCACAGGGATCATTGTTCTGCCAGGAAAGTGGCCTCTCATAATCTCATGTTTTTTCTCAAATTATTCACCCTGCTTTTTTTAATCAATAATTTCTGCTGGTAAATATCAGAAAAAGAACAGAGCAAAGACTCAAGCAGTGTCACACAGTTTAAAAGCTCCAAATGATAGTCTGTCCACATGGAAGATGAATAAATAATTAGTCGTGAAAAATTTGGCAGGCAGAATTTAAACTATATTAAGCTGTAGCTATCTCCCATGGGGCCCAATTGAGTGCAATTTTGAAGAGGAGCTAAGCCCTTATGCCTTTAGGGCAACTTTCAGCACTGGGACTCCCATTCAAAAGAATGGCTGTGGATCTTCACAGAGCTAGCTATAACTTTGATGCCTATCCACTTGATGTCGGCTATCTTAACAAACATAGAAACAAAACCATGAGAACCTGAAATCTATTCCTTACACACAACTGTAGTCCACGTCTCACTTTCCAAGAAAAGAAGATGCATTGCATCACCTGCATTTGAGGGTCGAACCAGAGGAAAGCATGCTACCATAACAGCAGGATATAGTCTGTGGTACCTTCATGATTGTTTTCTTAGGAGCTTCATTCCTTGCGCCCTGCAGAGATAGTGGGCAGGACACCTCGCCTCATAAAAGCAAGAGTCACTATAGATTCATCTGCTTTCACAACAAATGAATTATTTGTGTAGGAAAAAACAAGAGAAGAGAGACTACCTCAGCAGAAGAGGTTCAAACGGAGCTGCTCCACTTCGCTGTGTCTTACCATCCCAGGGTGAAACCGTTGCTTTGTAAAAACTCCTTCTGCAACCTCTAAGTCAGATGTTGAATAGTGTTGTTGTTTGATAGCTTAGTACACATAATAACATACCACATGTTATAACCACATAATAAAAAAACTACTTTGTAGCTCACGTTCTCATTAGCTCAAACTGGTTTAAAAGTATTGAGTCATCTGTCTTGGAACATTTGGTTCCTGGTTTCAGCCAATATAGAAACACTACAAATAATAGCCTAGAGATTAAAAAACAAACACTTTCTGACTTTCCCAGTACTTTCTCAGGTCATTTTCATAATGTGCACCTCTGTAGCTATTGGATAAATGTCTCATATCATTGACTATTAGGAGCTCCAATAAATCCTTAATCTTTCAACCTTTTAGGATGCAAAGCAGTGCAGGCAAACTTAACAGGAGACAAATCCATGTCATCTTTAAATGAACAAACCTTCATTAGGAACCTAACGCAACCTTCCATTCTGCAGAAGGTCAGGTATTTTTCCCTCTACAACAGCCGTCTATCAAGCAATTATCAACACACACACACACACACACACACACACACACACACACACACACACACACACACACACACACACACACACACACACACACACACACACACACACACACACACACACACACACACACACACACACACACGCACAGTCTGTTGGAGTCAGAGTCCTGATCCTCTGAATAATTCCCCCACTAAGAATACATTAATAATTTATTGGGCTCATTAAAAAAATTCAGAGTGGATTTCACAGTTATGCTACTTAATATTATTTCCCTTGGCATGGACTGGTCCTGTGTGGCTCAGTTGGTAGAGCATGGCGCTTGCAACGCCAGGGTTATGGGTTCAATTCCCACGTGGGGACCAGGGTTCAATTCCCACGGGGGGACCAGGATAAATATGTATGAACTTTCCAATTTGTAAGTTGCTCTGGATAAGAGCGTCTGCTAAATGACTTTAATGTAAATGACTGAAACACCTTTAAAGCAGGAGTGCTGTGTGCCAGGTTATGAGTTTTGTTTTTGGCTTTGGGACGGTCAGTGTTTCAGATAGATTTGTTCATACAGAGCAGTGGTTCCCAAACGTTTTATAGTCCCGTACCCCTTCAAACATTCAACCTCCAGCTGCGTACCCCCTCTAGCACAAGGGTCAGCGAACTCTCAAATGTTGCCTGCCACACACACACGATACGATACATTTATTAAACATAAGAATCAGTGTGAGTTTTTGACACAACCCGGCTCGTGGGAAGTGACAAAGAGCTCTTATAGGACCAGGGCACAAATAATAATATAATAATAATCAATAATGTTTCTATTTATTTTGCCATCTTACATATAAAATGTTATTTCAATTAAAATTAAAATACATTTTGGGGGGGCTTTGTATCATTTGATTTACACAACATGTCTACCACTTTGAAGATGCAAAATATTTTTTATTGTGAAACAAATGAGAAATAAGACAAAAAAAATGAAAACTTGAGCGTGCATAACTATTCACCCCCCCCCCCCCCCCCCCAAAGCCAATACTGTGTAGAGCCACCTTTTGCAGCAATAACAGCTGCAAGTCTCTTGGGGTATTTCTCTATAAGCTTGGCACATTTAGCCACTGGGATTTTTGCCCATTCTTCAAGGCAAAACTGCTCCAGCTGCTTCAAGTTGGATGGGTTCTGCTGGTGTACAGCAATCTTTAAGTCATACCACAGACTCTCAATTGGATTGAGGTCTGGGCTTTGACTAGGCCATTCCAAGACATTTAAATGTTTTCTCCTAAACCACTTGAGTGTTGCTTTAGCAGTATGCTTAGGGTCATTGTCCTGCTGGAAGGTGAATCTCCATCCCAGTCTCAAATCTCTGGAAGACTGAAACAGGCTTCCCTCAAGATTTTCCCTGTATTTAGCGCCATCCATCATTCCGTCAATTCTGACCAGTTTCCCAGTCCCTGCCAATGAAAAACATCCCCACAGCATGATGCTGCCACCTCCATGCTTCACTGTGGGGATATTGTTCTAGGGGTGAAGAGAGGTGTTGGGTTTGCGCCAGACATAACGTTTTCCTTGATGGCCAAAAAGCTCAATGTTTGCTTTTTTTTTCTGGCCTCCCTTCCATAAAGCCCAGCTCTGTGGAGTGTGAGGCTTAAAGTGGTCCTTTGGACATATACTCCAATCTACGCTCTTTGTTGCCTCTCTGATTAATGCCCTCCTTGCCTGGTCCATGAGTTTTGGTGGGCGCCCCTCTCTTGGCAGGTTTGTTGTGGTGCCATATTCTTTCCATTTTTTAATAATGGATTTAATGGTGCTACGTGGGATGTTCAAAGTTTTGGGATATTTTTTTATAACCCAACCCTGATCAGTACTTCTCCACAACTTTGTCCCTGACCTGTTTGGAGAGCTCCTTGGTCTTCATAGTGCCGCTTGCTTTGTGGTGCCCCTTGCTTAGTGGTGTTGCAGACTCTGGGGCCTTTTAGAACATATGTATATATACTGAGATCATGTGACAGATCATGTGACACTTAGATTGCACAAAGGTGGACTTTATAACTTTATTTAACTAATTATGTGACTTCTGAAGGTAATTGGTTGCACCAGATCTTATTTAGGGGCTTCATAGCAAAGGGGGTGAATACATTTGCACGCACCACTTTTCCAAATCATTTTTAAGTAATTTTTTTCATTTCCCTTCACCAATTTGGACTATTTTGTGTGTCCATTACATTAAATCCAAATAAAAATCGATTTAAATTACAAAATAGGAAAAATGCCAAGGGGGTGAATACTTTTGCAAGGCACTGTAACTCTGCAATGTTGGGTTGTATTGGAGAGAGTCTCAATCTTAAATCATTTTCCACACAGTCTGTGCCTGTATTTAGTTTTCATGCTAGTGAGGGCCGAGAATCCACGCTCACATAGGTATCTGGTTGCAAAGCGCATCAGAGTCTTAACAGCATGATTTGCCAAGGCAGGATACTTTGAGCGCAGAGTATTGTCACGCCTCTCCTCGTCCGGGGAGGAGGAAGAAATAGACTGCCGTTACAAGTATCCTGCGGTTTGCAGAAGAGGTTCTCTTCCTTAATTGACCCCCCATAAACGTAACGGACATATACCAAGAGCTGGGCCAGGCCCGCCACGTTTGTTGACTCATCCAGCTGTAATGCATAGAATTCACTGGCTTGTATGCGAAGCAGTAATTGTTTCAAAACATCTCCTGCCATGTCACTGATGCGTCGTGAAATGGTGTTGTTTGATGAGGGCATTGTCTGTATAGTTATTTTGGTCTTTTCCCCCAGCATTGTCCCAGCCATATTAAGTCCTCCACAATAGTATGGGGCATGCCTGTCCAAGCCACTCGGTAGCTCACCTTACAAGACGCTTTTAGCACATTCTTATTAATGGTATCTGTTGCTTTTATACATGTCTTACTACTTGACAGTCATCATAATTCTCGTTCAAAAAACTCCTGTGGCTTATTTTTCAAATTGGCATGTTTTGTTTATATTTTTGTTGTTTTGTTTATATATTTTGTATGTTTTATTTGGCATACCCCAGTTTGGGAATAGCTGCTATAGAGGATGGGATCACAAACTGATCTTGACAAATCTCTCACTCTCTCTTTCTCTCTGCTACATGACTAATTTTGTGTAGTCACGAAGCGAAGGTAAAAGGTCGCTGTTTGCTTGTAAGACAAAGTATCAATGACTGCCCTGCACAACAGCAGTAAGAGCAGAATTGATTTAACATATACCTGGACCTTTAAACTCCGCATTGATCCAATTCTCTTTGGTTCTCTGCTGACATCACATTCAACAAATACGAACAAACAACTTTCCCATGGTTGTTGTTGTTGACCTTGCGATGGCTTGTATTACTTTCCGCCAGTGATCATGTCCAGAACTTTATTAACCTTTGAACGTGTATGGCACTATTCAAAAGGAAAACAAACACAATGGCATCCGAGGGTGTCGTTATCCATCCTTGAGGTTTATTTGACACAACTTTTCAAAATAAAAACACCTACAGTACCAACAATTACAACACACATACCCATTCAAGGGTTTTTCTTTATTTCTACTATGTTCTACATTTTACAATAATAGTGATGACATCAAAACTATGAAATAACACATTTGGAATCATGTAGGATCCAAAAACGTGTTAAACAAATCAAAATAGATTTTATATTTTGTATTCTTCAAAGTAACCTCCCTTTGTCTTGATGACAGCTTTGCACACTCTTGGCATTCTCTCAACCAGCTTCATACGGTAGTCACATGGAATGCATTTCAATTAACAGGTGTGCCTTGTTAAAAGTTCATTCATAGAATTTCTTTCCTTCC
This sequence comes from Salvelinus fontinalis, assembly GCF_029448725.1. Lineage (NCBI taxonomy): Eukaryota > Metazoa > Chordata > Actinopteri > Salmoniformes > Salmonidae > Salvelinus > Salvelinus fontinalis. Next base: position 16,467,837 of record NC_074705.1, read on the forward strand.
TAATGCTTTTGAGCCAATCAGTTGTGTTGTTGACAAGGTAAGGGTGGTATACAGAAGACAGCCCTATATGGTAAAAGACCAAATCCATATTATTGCAAGACCCAGAGGTACCTCTGCTGCAGAGGATAAGTTCATTCGAGTTTTAAATGCACCTCAGATTGAAGCCCGAATAAATGCTCACAGATTTCAAGTAACAGAAACATCTCAACATCAACTGTTCAGAGGCCTTCATAGTCTAATTGCTGCAAAGAAACCACTACTAAAGAACACCAATAAGAAGAAGAGACTTGCTTGGGCCAAGAAACACGAGCAATGGACATTAGACCAGTGGAAATCTGTCCTTTGGTCTGATGAGTCCAAATTTGAGATTTTTGGTTCCAACCGCCGTGTTTTTGTGAGACGCAGAGTAGGTGAACGGATGATCTCTGCATGTGTGGCTCCCCCTGTGAAGCGTGGAGGAGGAGGTGTGAGGGTGTGGGGGTGCTTTGTTGGTGACACTGTCTGTGATTTATTTAGAATTCAAGGCACACTTAACCAGCATGGCTACCACAGCATCTTGCAGCGATAAGCCATCTCATCTGGTTTGCCCTCAGTGGGACTATCATTTGTTTTTCATCAGGACAATGACCCAAAACACACCTCTAGGCAGTGTAAGGGCTATTTGACCAAGGAGAGTGATGGAGTGCTGCATCAGATGACCTGGCCTCCGCAATCACCTGACCTCAACCCAATTGAGATGGTTTGGGATGAGTTGGACCGCAGAGTGAAGGAAAAGCAGCCAACAAGTGCTCAGCATTTGTGGGAACTCCTTCAAGGCTCTTAGAAAAGCATTGCAAGTGAAACTGGTTGAGGGAATGCCAAGAGTGTGCAATGCTGTCATCAAGGCAAAGGGTGGATACTTTGAAGAATCTAAAATCTAAAATATATTTTGATTTGTTTAACACTTTTTTGGTTACTTCATGATTCCTTAACGTGTTATTTCATAGTTTTGATGTCTTCACTATTATTCTACTATTGTATAAAATAAAGAAAAACCCTTGAATGAGTTGGTGTGTCCAAACTTTTGACTGGTACTGTATGGGATTGAAGTAGTACTACCTATGTAATTATTAGGTAGAGAAGTACAGTGCTGTGTAAAAATATTTGCCCCCATTCTAATTTTCTCTACTTTTGCATATTTTTGATACTGAATGTTATCAGATCTTCAATCAAAACCTAAAATTAGATAAAGGAAACCCGAGTGAAAAAATAACACAACAATTGCATCCTTATATTTATTTCATAAACAAAGTTATGAAACACCCAATGCCCCTGTGTGAAAAAATAATTGACCCCCTTACACTGAATAACTGGTTGTGCCAACTTTAGCTGCAATGACTCCAACCAAACGCTTCCTGTAGTTGTTGATCAGTCTCTCACATCGTTGTGGAGGAATTTTGGCCCAATCTTCCATGCAGAACTGCTTTAACTCAGCGGCATTTGTTGGTTTTCAAGCATGAACTGCTCGTTCCAAGTCTTGCCAGAACATCTCAGTTGGGATTAGGTCTGGACTTTGACTAGGTCATACCATAACTTTAAATGTGTTGCTTTTTTAACCATTTCATGCGCACTTGATTGTGTGTTTTGGATCCTTGCCTTGCTGCATGACCCAACTGTGCTTCAGCTTCAGTTCACAGACGAATGGCCTGACATTCTCCTGTAGAATTCTCTGATACAGAGCCAAATTCATAGTTCCTTCTATAAAGGCAAGGCGTCCAGCTCCTGAGGCAGCAAAGCGGCAGGTAGCCTAGTGTTTCGAGAGTTGGACTAGTAACTTAAAGGTTGCAAGATCTAATTGCGAGCTGACAAGGTAAAAATCTGTCGTTCTGCCCCTGAAATAGGCAGTTAACCCACTGCTCCTAAAAAAGCATCCCCAAACCATCACACTACCACCACCATGTTTGACCGTTGCTATAAGCTTCTTACTGCGAAATGCAGTGTTTGGTTTTCACCAGGCAAAATGGGACCCATTTAGTCCAAAAAGTTATACTTTCCACTCATCTGTCCATGGAACATTCTTCCAAGAGTCGTGATGATCAGCCAGTTGCTTTTTGGAAAACTTGAGTCAACTTTTTGGATGAGATGACTATCAGTATCAAAAATATGCAAAAATAGAGAAAATCAGAAAGAGGGCAAATACTTTTTCATGGCACTGGTTCCAGAGTTGCTTAAACAAAAAACTATACTTTTGTATATGCAGTGGTTTTCTAAGGAACCATAAAAACCTAATACCGTTAGACAGCACCAATGGGCAAAGTGTGACCGAAGGTTTAGAATCATCATTCGTAACCCTGGGAGCCATAGGATGTTTAATCCTTTAAAAGCGGAAACATTAATGACATTTTTCTTCAGCTATACCACACACACACTGCCCCCAACAACACATACACAATCACTGCCCACCCCAGAAAAAGTTTATTTCCAAAATGTTATATCCACCCATTTTTCACATTTGTGTTTTTTCCCCAGAAATGATTGCTTGTGGGTACCTTCATGTGTGTGTAAAATATAACTGTTCTCAGATTTTTCATTCATTGATGTTAGGTGTGTATTAAAATCTATATCAATTGTCTAGCTGAAATGGAATGTTCATATAATGTATATTTGGCTGTGATAATGAGGTTGTCTCAACTAGATATCTATTAAAAAAAATCTATATTGTCTTATCGCTGCAACTCTCCAACTGGCTCGGTAGGCGAAGGTCAAGTGCGTCTTCCTAAACACGACCCACCAAACCGCGCTTCTTAACACCCACCCGCCAGCCGCACCAATGTGTCGGAGGAAACACTGTTCAAATGACGACCGAGGTTAGCCTGCAGGCACCCGGCCTGCCACAAGGAGTCGCTAGAGTGCAAAAACAACGCTGGGCCAATTGTGTGCCGCCCGATTACGGCCAGGGTCTGTAGTGAAGCCTTTTGCACTGCGATGCAGTGCCCTAGACCGCTGTGCCCTTCAGGAGGCCCTTCAACAAGCTATCTTAAGATGAATGCATTAACTGTAAGCCATTCTGGATAAGAGCATCTGCTAAATGACTAAAATGTAAAATATAAATAGACATTTCTTTGGGGCATGGACTACAAGGTGTCGAAAACATTCTACAGGGATGCTAGCCCATGTGTAAAGCTCCTCCTCTTCGTCTGATGATGAGTGTTCATAGTAAATTTAATCAAATAAACTGAACACTGAATGACAAAAAAACAACAAAGAGAGTGAACGAAACGAAACAGTCCTGTAAGGTGAAAAAACACAAAACAGGAAACAACTACCCACCAACACAGGTGGGAGCAGGCTACCTAAGTATGGTTCTCAATCAGAGACAACGATTGACAGCTGCCTCTGATTGGGAACCATACCAGGCCAAACACATAGAAAAGGACAGCATAGAACAAAACATAAAATGCCCACCCCAACTCACGCCCTGACCAAACCAAAATAGAGACATAAAAAGGATCTCTAAGGTCAGGGCGTGACACCATGTTGACTTCAATTCTTCCCAAAGTTGTGTCAAGTTAGCTGGATGGATACAATATATAGAATTTTGCATAGGATAACCATTTTGGGTTCCATTTAGATCCGTCTGTGGAAAGGGTTTTACATGGAACCCCAAAAAGTTATACCTGGAACCAAAAATGGTTCTTCAAAGGGTCCTCCTACGGGGCCAGCCAAATAACCTGTGATGGACATTTTTAGGTTTGTGCTTTTCTAATAACCAATTTCTGTGTTCATGCAAGTGACTGATTGAACGAATCCTCACTATCAGTATCTGCAATTTGGCAGTACGCCCAGGAACTTGTTTTGAGAAAGGGATATCTCAGTTTCAAGGTCTCAGCTTAGAGAAGAAGCCTTGTGAGGTATTGGTCTGTCACATGCATGGCCCAGTATTGGTCGGTCACATGAAGGAAGCAAACTTTAATGATTAATTCATTATGAATGATGAATAAGCTAAATCATGCAAATATAACTTGTCTGTTCATAAGAGAATGAACGGGACTGCCCCGGGTAGATCTCCTGATCGACATGTGTACTTGGTGCATTAAGTTTGATGGAACCTCTCCAAAGCACTGATGATAAACAATGATTCATTTAAGAATGTCTTTGAGTGTCCCTGTGTAGAATTTCCACGACAAACCCTTTAGGTTCTAGGTAGCACATTTTATCTAAGAGTGTTATATGAGATATGTATGTAAAACATTTACATTTGACATTTTAGTTATTTGGGCACTTATCCAGAGCGACTTAAAACAGTTAATGCATTCATCTTAAGATAGCTAGGTGAGACAACCTCATTATCACAGTCAAATGCACAGTGTACAAACATTCCATTCCAGCTAAACAATGGATAAATAACATTTTGCATAGGACAACCCTGTTTTGGTTCCAGGTGGAACACTTTTTGGTTTCAGGTAGAACCCCTTTAGGTTCCATGTAGAACTCTCTGTGGAAAGGGTTCTACATGGAACCCCAAAAAGATCTACATGTAACAAAAAAGGGTTATTCAAAGGGTTCTCCTATGGGGACAGCTGAAGAACCCTTTAAGGTTCTAGATAGCACCTTTTTTCTACGAGTGTAATATCCTCTAATCAGGAAGTTACTTTAAATTATTGCATAATATACAGTATTTTGAAAGCAACTTGTTTGTTGCTTGGCATCCATCGCATTGGCTGGATCAATTATGCTATAAGGAGAAATTATTGCATGGTTAAAAAGTAAAAACTGCTAATTCATTTCATGGAGCATGAATACAGATATTGGTGCAACACCTAAAGCTGAAATCCTTAATGGTGAAACTGCCACTGTAACAGTACTGCTTCCGTCCCTCTCCTCGCCCCGAACCAAGGACCCGTTGCACACATCAACAACTGACACCCACGAGGCATTGTTACCTATTGCTCAGAGCGAGTGACGTCACCAATTGAAATGCTATTAGCGCGCACCCCGCTAACTACCTAGCCACTTCACACCGGTCACACCACGTTGTTTGCGATACTACAACAACAAAGAAGTGACTGCAAACAATGAACATGTTTTCTCCCCTCGGACATCATTGCACGCACGATAGAAGAGCACATTTTTTTATTTATCATCCTGCACGACGGTCCTCAGCTCAGCAACAAAAACAATAACAATGGTGGTGGGGCGGCCAGTGCTGCTGTTTCCCCCGACTGCAGATTCCATCTAAACGGTCAAAAACGGGTAAATCATCTGACATTACACAAATATGCTGTACTACAGAGATAAAACAAGTAGCAAAGCACACAAATTAGACTTCTTATCATGTACATTGCTATGGCAGAATTGTCCACACATTTCCATGGGAAATATGTCATTAGTATGTAAATTATACCTTTGACTGATTTACCAAATGCAGGAACAAGTAGCTGTAATGACAAGTCTTTAAAGCTGGATTTAGGCCCCACACAATCTCCATACGAATGAACTTTCCTCAAGAAGAAATTCAAAAAACTCCACTGTCTAAGACAGTCTTGAGCAGAGAAATCTTGAGCAGAGCAAATGGATTCCTGTGAGAATTAATCTAGAGACAATGGTTACAACGCATATGTCCTCGTCATTTCTATCGTTTAAAAGGATCATTAGCGAAGAGAGGGTATGTTCCATCCTTTCCCTATTCATCTGTTTCATCACTTGTCACATACTGTAGATATTTTCCTCCCCTCATCCCTCTAGCCCTCCATCCAATGTCAAGAACATAAATTAATCTATTACCAATAGTTTGCAGCCCATCGCGGCTAATTTAGCAGTAACACTTTGGGAGATCAATCTTCCCTTCCAGATGACAAATTTGGCTAGTCACCTGTTCTGTTCAGCTAGCCCGCCGGTGCCATTCAATTTCACATTCTGTCTCTGTACCCCAGGCAGGCTCTTTCTCTCTCTCTTTCTATTTCTCTCTCTCTCTATAAATACATATATCCCTCTCTCCCTCTCTTCTTATCCTTCTCTCCCACCCTCTACCCCTCACTACTGTCTCTCTCTCTACCTCTCCCACCCTCCACTCTCTCTCCTTCTCGCTTTCTCTCTACACCCCCCCCCCCCCCTCTCTGTACCTAATCTAGAGGCTAATTACCACTAGAGGTGATGAAGGGACGCAGGTTTAAATTACACTACATTAATCAAACCGTCCTGAAACAACACATCATTTGAACACTCATTAGATTGAATTAGATGAAAATATCGAATCCTTCCCTCTTTGCAGACTGGTCAGTTGATCTAAAGTCTATCTAGAAAACAGCCTGTCCAGGAAATGTACAAATAGTGGATCCTAAAACATGTAACTATCTCTGTCTGACACTACCATTAAGGGTAAATAAGAAGGCTAAATGATCATGCAGACTAAACAAAGTCTGGTAAATAGTGTGTCCGAATGCAAATGCACCGAGTTGGCATTTGGCAGTCATGCCATGTATGCATGTATTGGTACTTTAGTTAATGTCGTCAGAGGGGATATGCATAATATCCTATTGTGGTGAGATAGCTTTGTCTGCCCTATTCACTGCCAGTTTTAATGCATCACAGCTTGACAAATCCAGGAAATTAGACATTTGTTGCAACCGGGGTAAAGCCCCTTTAGGAACCATGCTATGAAACGCACTACTGCAGACATCCGAGCCCACCCCTACTGCTCCTGCCTTCATCTTCTCCCTACACCTCCTCCCTTAACCTCTTTTCATTAACAAAGCACAAAGCTTGCTACTCAGTGCGCACATCTCCCCTGACTGAACAATGCCAATTCCTTGTGTGGTGTCCCCAACATGTAATCTATTGAATATGTAATTATTGCATTGCATTATTGCATATTGCACATAAGCAAAATAAAACACTGCAGTTTACACAGATCTCTAACAGTCCTGTTCTGTTCTGACAGTCACATTTTGTTGTTTAAGGCTATTTGAATCAAATGAAAGGTTTATCTTAATTATCTGAAAAAAGTGTTGTCTGGCAGACCATGTTTGATTAATAAACCAAATATATTTGCTACAAGAACTATTTCCTAATTAGAATGTGTCATTTGTTGATGTCCTGACAATGAAAACACAACATTTTAAAACCAAACAGAAGTAACTAAACTTCTCATTCAAAACGTCTCTATAAACACAAGCTTTAAGCTTTTTCTACAAAAAACTTCTGGACACTGAACAGCCAAACTTCAAACGTCATATGGTGATGTGGAACGGAATTGAATGCTAAACAGAGAAAAAATGTCTTTGTTTCACACTGAGTGGTGATGTGATGTTTCCTCTGAAGGCTTGCTGGGAGCAGATGGCGATACAATGTGAGGACAGGGCCATTAGTGAAGTCTTCAGTGCTTTGGACACTTTGGAGCTGTCTGTTTAATAGGAGGATTGGGGACCACATGCACACGCATACACACACGCATACACACACGCACACACACACACATACAGGCACACACACATACAGGCACACACACACACACAGCACACACACACACAGCACACAGCACACAGCACACAGCACACTGCATAAAGGCACACTCATACCCACACACACATGTACAGACACACACGTGTACACATGTACACGTACTCACACACAGACTCTCACTGCCTGCAGGCATGAGCCAGCATCGTTATATGGCTACCGACCAGCCTCAGTCTGTAAAATGACATGCCCACAAAGCTCACAGGTGGCCGAGAGGCAGAAACAGACAACCATTCCAGCATATTGGCACCACATCTTGCCGCTTGTTTGTTTGCCATTGGCGTTGTCTAACTGTCTATATGAGCCATTTGCTGCCATCACAAACCACTTCGCGACCAAACAGAACACATAACAATTGTATGGTTTTGAAAATGCAACGGAACCATGTAGCTGCATATATGGTCTCATTAGAATATGTGGAAATAGCAACATTTAACCGCTGAAGTTTAAATGGCACTGTAACGCTCGTCGTTAGGTGGAAGAGAGGAGGACCAAATTGCAGCGTGGTATGTATCCCTATTTAATAGAATTCTCTTCAATATGAACAAAACAATAAACTAAACTAAACTAACGATGCTACAGTACTGAACATGTGAACAAAAGAAAAACCCAATGAACGCAACGAACAGCAACAATCACCCACAAACAAACAGTGAACACAGCCTATCCTAAATATGGTTCCCAATCAGAGACAACGTAAAACACCTGCCTCTGATTGAGAACCATATCAGGCCAATCAGACACATCTAAACCAATGAGACACAAAACATGAATATACCCACCCAGCTCACGTCCTGACCAACTAAACAAATACCAAACAAAGGAAATAAGGTCAGGAACGTGACAGTCACCCAATCTGACATATTATGTCACCGGAGGTGACATTACGCAGCTAGGCGATGATACAACTCTAATCTCCACAGAGTATTGAGTTGGGAAATGAGATTGTAATACAGTTGGATTACCACAGACTGTGTAAAGTCTTTGAACTAAATCATTGACTTTTGTGACTGTTATGCTTCATGAGGCCAGTGTCTATTTGTTGTGCAGCTCCCAACTGTGCCCAAACTGTGTTTTAGTCACAAACAAACAGCCACACAGCTTCCACGCAGAACATTTGGTTCTCCACTTAATAAAACGTGTGTACTACTGTTTGTTTTTTTGAATATCAATTGGATGTATTGCTTGACCAGTAAACTGTGAAAGGTCAACTCAGTAATTTGAAAAACATGAAGAAATACCATTGTATCGAAGTACTAAATTATTTATATAAAACAGAGTAGATACAGCAGATGGCTGGTACCGACGAAAGGATATTGATGTTGAGTTTAGGTTTAAACAATCAGACAGATTAGCCACTCAACCATTTTGCCATTTTGTAGTGGAGCTTGTCGAGAGCTTCAAGTTCCTCAGTGTCCACATCACTAAGGACCTATCGTGATCCAAACACACCAAGACAGTCGTCGTGAAGAGGGCATGATAATGCCCCCTCCTCTTCAGATTGCTGAAAATATTTGACATGGGCCCTCAGATCCTCAAAACGTTCTACAGCTGCACCATTGAGCTCATCTTGATTGGCTGCAGTGTGTATGGCCCAGTACATCGCTGGGGCCGAACACCCTGCCATATCAGACGCTTTCAGAGGAAGGCCCTAAAAAGACTCCGCACGGTAAGCAGTACTGGAACGCCAAGTCTGGGACCAAAAGGCACCTGAACGGCTTCTACTCCCAAGACGTAAGACTGCTGAACAGTTAATCAAATGGCTACCCTGACAATTTATATGCATGGACACCCTTCATTATTTATTTCTTTATCTTAATTGTTTTGCATTGACTCCCTTGCACTGGCTCTATGCACACTCACTAGACTCTACCCACACACTCATACATACTACACTGACACACACACACTACATACGCTCACACAAAACACACACAGACACACACAGACACACTTTCACATACACTGCTGGTGCTCTGTTTATTATCTATCCTGATGGCCTAGTCACTTTTACCCCTACCCACATGTGCATACTGTATTACCTCAATCACCTCAACGTCCTCGTACCCCTGCACATTAACTCGTACTCGTACTCCTTGTACGTATATAGCCTCGTTATTGTTTTTATTGTGTTACTATTTCCTATTTTATTTAGCAAATATTTATCTTACTTTTTAACTTCGCATTGTTGGGAACGGGCTCGCAAGTAATCATTTCACTGTAAAGTCTACACCCGTTGTATTCGGCGCATGCGACCAATACAATTTGATTTGAACTGACTTGACAGTACAAAGGTAGCAATATACAGGACTGATCAAGGCAGATTACAGATTACAGACGAAAATAGCATCAATAGGACAAACACATGGTTTTTGATATTTGTATAAACACATTTGGGAATAAAGCTGTAAAAGCAAAGTGTTCTTAAGCAACAGATTTTTATGACTATGCTCTAAACATGTTTAAATCTCAATAAAACCTGGAATTGAACTTGAAATCTAGAAAATCACAACCTTTCTCTTTGCTTTTGATCTGATCAATATTAAATTGCCGTTTCAATCATTTGACATTATGTGCATGGACATCATTTGAGCAGTAAGTTCTCCCTGCTTATTTGGGTGGCGGTGCTCGGTCTGCACTCTGGACCTTAACTTTATTTTATTCATGCAGCGAAGGAGAGACAGAGAGGCAGTAAGGATAAAGACCACTTAGCAGCAAAGTAAGAAGAATCCTGGTGATTGATGACATAAATGGAATACTGATCTGGGTGTTGTTGTGAATATCTAGATTTCAGAGTTCATTATCTCAACACATTTAAGTAGGCTAATTACTATTTCAAGGACAAGGAGGATAGAGTATCAACTTCTCCTAGTGAGATGGTTGTTATCCATTTTCAAACAAAGGACCGATGAAATAACCTCTGTATCCCCTTTTCTAACTATGGATTCAGGGATGGTGCATTACAGAACAAATGCGCATTATAGTGTTACAAAAAAATGTGGGCTTAATTCATTGCAACCTGATGCAACCTAAGCTTACTGCTCTCTCTCTCTCTCTCTCTCGCTCTCGCTCGTTCTCTTTCTCTCTCGCTCTCCCTCTCTTCTTTTTTCCTTCTATTTCACTCCGGGCACTCAGGAGGATGTGTGCCCATGCAGAAGCACAGTACAGACTTTTAAGGGGTCCGTCAGGAATGACTTTTCATATAAAGAGGTACAATTCAAAGAAATTATATTTTGTTTTTCTGCAGTGGAGATGGCCCACATGCATACATGAAATCCAGGACACACACGCACGCACGCACGCACGCACGCACGCACGCACGCACACACACACACACACACACACACACACACACACACACACACACACACACAGGATGTCGCTATTAAGCACTGGAATATATTGTGATGCAGTGATGATTTATTACAGTCTGACGAGGGAACAAAGCAACCCACTTGGAGAATAATTAGAAATGGGATGAAACACAACATCATCAATGTTTACCCTCTTTTACCCTTCTATAACTGTGATTACTTCATTTTTTTGTTGCTAAATAATAACCAAAGTCAGATCGAAGATGACACCTGCTAGAGGAGTCTAGACAGCGTAAAGTCTGAGGTACTGGTTGAGAATAGGTCATAAGGTCATAAAGTCATAAACATAGCACCACAAGGTCATAACACCCTAAGGTCATAGAACCATAAGGTCATAAGGTCACACAAAAACAGTATTATACTGTCCTACAATTGCATCAAACAAGTATTTAAACTTCAAGCTACCATCTAGGTCATTTTGACCCCAGAGGCAAATTTTTGATCATAGCCCAAAGGTGGTTTATTCAATTGTTCCACATGTTGCAATGACTTTGTCAATCGACTTGTTGTCACGCCCTGGCCTTAGTATTCTTTGTTTTCTTTATTATTTTAGTTAGGTCAGGGTGTGACATTGGGAATGTTTATGTTTTGTTAGTTTTGGGTGTTGATATGGTAAAGGGGTTATGGGGTGTAGTATATGGGTTTGTGTTGAGTGTAGATGTCTAGCGTTGTCTATGTATGTTTAGTTGTCTAGGAGAGTCTATGGTTACCTGAATGAGTTCCCAATTAGAGACAGCTGATTTCGGTTGTCTCTGATTGGGAGCCTTATTTAGGGTAGCCATAGGCTCTCATTGGTTGTGAGTAATTGTCTATGTAGAACGTTTGTAGCCTGTATGTATGTGCACAACGTTTGTAGCTTCACGGTCGTTTTGTTGTTTTGTTCGTTTTTTGTTAAAGTGTTTCGTGTTTATTTTTGTCATCTTTTTTAAAATAAAAGAAGATGGCTTATTTTCCAACTGCTGCGTTTTGGTCCGTCAATCCCCCACACGATCGTGACACTTGTTCCCAACAAATCTAAATCATTGCTTAGTGTTTCGGTATCAAGTCCTTTAGGGTGATTTCGACCCCAGCCAAAAACACCCAATTCTGCCTATAGTAATTTTATAAATAGGACATTTATTTGAATCTAGGTTTCTCTGGAGACATAATTACAAGTTATCCATACCCCCAGAGGGTGAAGTGGGACCTGTATCAGTGATTTTGACCAGATAGACAGATCATCTGCACAGATATGTACTCGCCTGAGATGTACTCGCCTAAGATTGTACTTTTCTATACCATGTATCGTATGACTGTGTACAAAACCAAAATCACCTTATTTTTGTGCATATAAAATACTCCAAGTGTATACAAAGTATGACAATGGTATAAATACTTGCAATTCAGACCTCTGATATGCTCTGAATCTACATACTGTACAGTAAATAGCTGTATTGGTGTACATTCTCAGAAAAGTAGCTATTCCAGGGCAAATCTAAAAAAGTATTTATTTGAATCCAGGTTTTGTTTCGAGACATACTATTAAGTTTTTTATACTTTTGTACCCTTATTTTACCAGGTAAGTTGACTGAGAACACATTCTCATTAATATAGCAACGACCTGACTAGAATACAGTATATACTGTACACATGAAATTAGTAAAACAGTGCAGATGTCACGCCCTGACCATAGAGAGCCCTCGAGGTTCTCTATGGTGTAATAGGTCAGGTCGTGACTAGGGGGGTTTCTAGGTAGTATATTTCTATGTTGGTGTGTGTGTATGCTTCCCAATTGGAGGCGGCTGATAATCCTTACCTCTAATTGGGGATCATACTTAGTGTGTCCTTTTTCCCACCTGCTATGGGGGATGTTGTTTTGTATGAGTGTCTATGTGCCCTATGTATTTCACGATTGTTATATCTTTGTTGTTTTGGAAGTTTCACTATCATCCAAATGTGGAACTCTACTCACGCTGCGCCTTGGTGCAATTATTCATACGACGGTCGTGACAGCAGAGAATCAGTGCTATCCGGGATGCTTAGATGTTGCGACATTGGATTTTTTTGTGACCACAGAGAGTCAGGACAACTGTTTAACGTCCCGTCCGAAAGACAGATTTTGTCATCAGAGGATGGAGGGGGACCTGTATTAATGATTCTGACCAGATAGACAGATCGCCTGCAGAGATGGAGAACCTTAATGTACTCGCCTATGACTATAACTGCGTAACTAAGTTTGACCAGATCTCTAGACTGAGTGAAGGATCTATGTACGTTTGAACATCTTGAAGAACAATCTGGCCTTGTACTATCTCCACCCGGCACAGCCAGAAGAGGACTGGCCACCCCTCAGCCTGGTTCCTCTCTAGGTTTCTTCCTAGGTTCCGGCCTTTCTAGGGAGTTTTTCCTAGCCACCGTGCTTCTACTGTTCATCTACATTGCTTGCTGTTTGGGGTTTTCTCCTGGGTTTCTGTATAGCACTTTGTGACATCTGTTGATGTGAAAAGGGCTTTATAAATCCATTTTATTTATTGATTGACCATGTACAAAATCTAAATTACCTCAGATATATGCTTAGTTGCAGTCAATACAGCTCATAAAGGTATGTCAGTGGTAAGCATCCTTGGTAAAACTGTAAAACAGAAACCTGCTACCCTTAAATGTACACATACGGGGTGCATTTTCACACAGGTTTTAGCCCAGTGTTTTACCCAAACTGCAGAAACATTTGTTTCCATGCTGGCCAGCACCCGTGTCTCACTGCACTCTTATAACTAAACAAAGAAAAGGCTTCTATTTCTTGCTTCATATATGGCACCCCTAAAGGTTCTATATAGGAACCAATTTTGGTTTATATTTTTCTAGGAGTATGGGCCATGGATCCGGCGGACCTGCTCTTACCTGGGACCAAAGCCAGGCCACTGGTACTTTTCATCTGCATTTACATCACAATAGCTAACTGTGAACTTTAACACCTTCTCACAAAGCAACTGTTTTGATTATGCAGAGGTTGTTGATTCTGCTCTTCATAAGTCCTCACTGTCAGCCCTAGCTATGGAAACACAATTTCCCTAGTATAACATAATGGTGTATACACTAGTGTCACACTGGTGTTACAGTTGAAAAGCAGCATTAATGCTGTGTTGGTGTGTATTATCAGAAAAAAAAATATTATACCGAAAATATTTTATAAATACCAGAATTCCTATTATATCCTCCAATATTCTATATGTGTAACTTATTATGCTATTTTGGGTGCTAAACCATTCGGTTTGAAGTGAATTTGAGGATTTGGGTATGCTTTTTGAAACATCCTGTCATAGGCTGTACCAGCATTGTTTCAATAACCGCAATGCTAATGCTGACTGTGGGGTAAGTTACATTTAAAAAACGAAGCCATATTTTTGGTCAATGTCTCCCAGGACCACTTTTTAAGTGAATTTAATCACTTTTTGTCAGTAGAATTCTGTATATTTTAAATGTTGTTCAACGGCCTCTTTAAATGGCAGTCTTTGGTACCACATAAATATTATAAAATAAATATTTACTTAAAAATTCTGAAAATGAAAATTTAATCAAATGATGGTAAATATGTTTTTTTTTTGTACTATTGTGTATTGCACATTGGAAAACAGCTGCACATTTTCTAAAGAATATGAATATGTAATTTGGCTAAAATAACAGTCTGTTTTGGTTAGGGTTAGTTGATATTTAATTAGTTGATATTTTGTGATTGTTGCTTTTTCCAAAAGTTTATTCTTGGGATCAAAATGATGGTAATGGTAATTTGCATGGTAATCGATGTATGTAAATGTAAGGGCTGTTGTCCTCCTCTTCCTCGGACGAGGAGAGGAGAGAAGGATCAGTGGACCAATACGCAGCAGTAGGAAAATAAGCCATCTTTTATTGAATACGACGGCAAAACGAAAACAAAACACTTACAAAAATACAAAATAAGCAAACGACGTAGACGAAACCTGAACATGAACTTACATAACTAAACGTAGAACTCACGGACAGGAACAGACTACATCAAACGAACGAACAGCCAAACAGTCCCGTATGGTACAGACATCGACGACACAGGAGACAATCACCCACAAACAAACAGTGAGAACACCCTACCTAAATATGACTCTTAATTAGAGGAAAACGCAAACCACCTGCCTCTAATTAAGAGCCATACCAGGCAACCCAAAACCAACATAGAAACAGAAAACATAGACTGCCCACCCAAAACACACGCCCTGACCATAAACACATACAAAAACAACAGAAAACAGGTCAGGACCGTTACAGTAAAATATAGTAGTAGCTTGAGGGTTGAATGTGTAACAGTAATAGTATAATATAAATGTATGTCACAATTTGTCTTGTCTTTTAGAAGTAAGAGTATATTATTTGAGTTACTTTAAACACTTTGCCAAATGTGCATTTAATTGTCCTATACCACCTTACATTCAAATATTCAGGAAATGACCTCCAAGACAAACATTCATTCTGTGATTGATTTTAAAGTGTCACCTCTCAGCATATCAGAAAAAGCAGGTCAGAAAAAAAATATTTAACCATTTAACCTTTGTAGAGGAGAGATCCTTGAATTCCTCCTAGTTTAGACACACATAGGCCTATAGCCAGGCTTTGCTTCAACACTCATCGGGGAGAGAGGAGGTACAGTAATATTTAATAGGCTAAAGTCTCCACTGCTATTTCTCTGGAGGATACGGTGCCTCAATTCATATCTGAGTCCTTGGAAGAAAAGTTATTACTGGGCTTTCGTCCCAAATGGCACCCTATTCCATACATGGGCCCTGGTCAAAAGTAGTGCACTATGTAGGGAATAGGGTGCCATTTGCACGATTCTGAGCTGTGACATTGCATTGGTCCAGCTACATTGGAATGGCCCTACTGGTCTGTTGGGATGATGAGCACAGAAAGCTTCCTTCCACTTAACCATGAAGGAGATGCATAGATAGAGCTGCCAATGTGTGGCATGATGTACTTATGATGTACTTTTACACACTTAAATGTTGAGGCTCAAAACGCAGCCGTGCACCGTAACTGTACAGTACATTAGGTAATGTACCACAGCCACCAGAGCCGCAGGAAAACTTGTTGCGAGACAAGCATTTACCCCAGTTGTTTTCAATCTGGTGTTGCGTCGCCACACCACTTTCAAAGCAGCAGCACCAAACACGTTGACCAGACATATTCATTAGTTTATATCATAGATACTTTTTGCAATGGAAAAGAAAGCATTGGACAAGTTGACATAGCACCTCCCCCACCTAGATGTTCTTTACCATTCGGCCATCAGATTTGCCACCAATGCTCCTTATAGGACACATCACTGCACTCTATACTCCTCTGTAACCTGGTCATCTCTGTATACCCGTCGCAAGACCCACTGGTTGATGCTTATTTATAAAACCCTCTTATGCCTCACTCCCTCCTATCTGAGATATCTACTGCAGCCCTCATCCTCCACATACAACACCTGTTCTGCCAGTCACATTCTGTTAAAGGTCCCCAAAGCACACACATCCCTTGGTCGCTCCTCTTTTCAGTTCGATGCAGCTAGTGACTGGAACAAGCTGCAACAAACACTCAAACGTGACAGTTTCATCTCAATCTATTCATTCAAAGACTCAATCATGAACACTCTTACAGACAGTTGTTGCTGCTTGGCGTGATGTATTGTTGTCTCTACCTTCTTGCCCTTTGTGCTGTTGTCTGTGACCAATAATGTTTGTACCATGTTTTGTGCTGCTACCATGTTGTGTTGCTACCATAATGTGTTGTCATGTGTTGCTGCCTTGCTATGTTGTTGTCTTAGGCCTCTCTTTATGTAGTGTTGTGTTGTCTCTCTTGTCATGATGTATGTTTTGTCCTATATTTATCTTTTTTATTTTTTTATTTAATCCCAGCCCCCGTCCCCGCAGGAGGCCTTTTGCCTTCTGGTAGGCCGTCATTGTAAATAAGAATTTGTTCTCAACTGACTTACCTAGTTAAATTAACGTTACACAAACAAACAAACAAATACTACTCAACTATTGCTGTATATATTCTGTCCTACGAATTCTACAGATATACTAAATATTTTATCCACATACTGTCCATAATGTCTATATTGCCTTAACATCCCATCACATACAGTACCAGTCAAACTTTTGGACACACCTACTAATTCCAGTGTTTTTCTTTATTTTTACTTTTTTGTACATTGTAGAATAATAGTGAAGACATAAAAATGATGAAATAACACATATGGAATCATGTAGTAACCTAAAAAGTGTTAAATAAATCTAAATATATTTCATTTATTTGAGATTCTTCAAAGTAGCCAACCTTTGCCTTGATGGCAGCTTTGTACACTTGGCATTCTCTCAACCAGCTTCATGAGGTAGTCACCTGGAAGGCATTTCAATGAACAGGTGTGTCTTGTTAAAAGTACATTTGTGGAATTTCTTTCCTTCTTAATGCGTTTGAGCCAATCAGTTGTGTTGTGACAAGGTAGGGGTGGTATACAGAGGATAGCCCTATTTGGTAAAAGACCAAGTCCGTATTATGGCAAGAACAGCTCAAAATAGTAAAGAGAAACGACAGTCCATCATTACTTTAAGACATGAAGGTCAGTCAATACGGAAAATGTCAAGAACTTTTAAAGTTTCTTCAAATGCAGTCGCAAAAACCATCAAGCGCTATAATGAAACTGGCTGTCATGAGGACTGCCACAGGAAAGGAAGACCCAGAGGTACCTCTGCTGCAGAGGATAAATTAAATAGAGTTAACTGCACCTCAGATTGCAGCCCAAATAAATGCTTTGCAGAGCATTTAGACACATCAAATGTTCAGAGGAGACTGCGTGAATCAGGCATTCGTGGTCGAATTGCTGCTAAAGGACACCAATAATAAGAAGAGACCTGCTTGGTCAAAAAACACGAGCAATGGATATTAGACCGGTGGTAATTTGTTCTTTGGTCTGATGAGTCCAAATTTGAGTAGGTGAATGGATGATCTCCGCATGTGTGGTTCCCACTGTGATGCCAGGAGGAGAAGGTGTGAATGTGCGGGGGTGCTTTGCTGGTGACACTGTCAATTATTTATTTAGAATTCAAGGCTTAACTTAACCAGCATGGCTACCACAGCATTCTGCAGCAATATGCCATCCCATCTGGTTAATGCTTAGTGGGACTATCATTTGGTTTTTAACAGGACAATGACCCAAAACACACCTCCAGGCTGTTTAAGGGCTATTTGACCAAGAAGGAGAGTGATGGAGTACTGCATCAGATGACCTGGCCTCCACAATCACCCGACCTCAAACCAATTGAGATGGTTTGGGATGAGTTGGACCGCAGAGTGAAGGAAAAGCAGCCAAAAAGTGCTCAGCATATGTGGAAACTCCTTTAAGACTGATGGAAAAGCATTTCTCATGAAGCTGGTTCAGAGAATGCCAAGAGTGTGCAAAGCTGTCATCAAGGCAAAGGGTGGGTACTTTGAAGAATCTAAAAAACATTTTGGTTTGTTTAACCTCTCTAGGGTACGTGGGACGCTAACGTCCCACCTGACCAACATCCAGTGAAAGTGCAGGGCGCCAAATTCAAACAACAGAAATCTCATAATTAAAATTTGTCAAACATACAAGTATTATATACCATTTTAAAGATAAATTTGTTGTTAATCCCACTACAGTGTCCGATTTCAAGAAGGCTTTACGACAAAAGCATACCATGCGATTATGTTAGGTCAGTACCTAGTCACAAAAAACACAGCCATTTTTCCCGCCAAAGAGAGGAGTCACAAAAAGCAGAAAGAGATAAAATGAATGAAACCTTTGATGATCTTCATCAGATGACACTCATAGGACTTCATGTTACACAATACATGTATGTTTTGTTAGATAAAGTTCATATTTATATCCAAAAATCTCAGTTTACATTGGCGCGTTATGTTCAGTAGTTCCAAAACATCCAGTGATTTTGCAGAGAGCCACATCGATTTACAGAAATACTCATAATAAACATTGCTAAAAGATACAACTGTTATGCATGGAATTTTAGATCCACTTCTCCTTAATGCAACCGCTGTGTCAGATTTAAAAAAAACTTTACGGAAAAAGCACACCGCGCAATAATCTGAGTACAGCGCTCAGACACAAAATCAAGCCATACAGATATCCGCCATGTTGTGGAGTCAACAGAAGCCAGAAATAGCATTATAAATATTCACACCTTTGATGATCTTCATCAGAATGCACTCCCAGGAATCCCAGTTCCACAATAAATGTTTGTTTTGTTCGATGAAGTCCATAATTTATGTCCAAATACCTCCTTTTTGTTCGCGCGTTTAGCCCAGTAATCCTAATTCATGAGGCGCGATCACTAGGTCCAGACGAAAAGTCAAAAAGTTCCGTTACAGTCTGTAGAAACATGCAAAACCATGTATAGAATCAACCTTTAGGATGTTTTTAACATAAATCTTCAATAATGTTCCAACCGTATAATTCCTTTGTCTTCAGAAATGCAATGGAACGGAAGCTAACTCTCACATGAACGCGCGTGGTCAGCTCATGCCATGCTGGCAGACCTCTGACTCATTCAGATCTCATTCCCCCCTCCTTCACAGTAGAAGCCTCAAACAAGGTTCTAAAGACTGTTGACATCTAGTGGAAGCCTTAGGAAGTGCAATATGACCCCACTTCCACTGTATCTTGGATAGGTAAAGAGAAAAACTACAAACCTCAGATTTCCCACTTCCTGGTTGGATTTTATCTCAGGTTTTTGCCTGCCATATGAGTTCTGTTATACTCACAGACATCATTCAAACAGTGTTAGAAACTTCAGAGTGTTTTCTATCCACATCTAGTAATAATATGCAAATCCTAGCATCTGGGCCTGAGTAGCAGGCAGTTTACTCTGGGCACACTTTTCATCCGGACTTGAAAATACTGCCCCCTACCCCAAAGAAGTTAACACTTTTATGGAACTTTTGACTGGTACTGTATATATTTTTATACTCTGAACTCCGACATTGCTCGTTCTAATATTTATATATTTCTTAATTCCACTTTTAGATCTATGTGTATTGTTGCGAATTTTTAGATATTACTGCACTGCTGGAGCTAGGAACACAAGCAGTTCGCTACACCCACAATAGCATCTGCTAAATATGTGGATGCGACTGATAAAATTTGATTTGATTTGACTTGGTTTCTTTCTTTGCTCACGCTCCTCTCTAGTCTGTGGAATCTGACTTTGTGGCTGTGTTATCTCATGGAAACTCTCCTTTTCTGCCTGCCTGGTCTCCTGCCTCATAATAGAATGAACACACATTTTCATGGAAAACAAGGCACAGCTGAAGTCTGAAGTTTACATACACCTTAGCCAAATAGATTTAAACTCAGCTTTTCACAATTCCTGACAATAAATCCTAGTAAATATTCCCTGTTTTAGGTCAGTTAGGATTACCACTTTATTTTAAGAATGTGAAATGTCAGAATAATAGTAGAGAGAAGGATTTATTACAGCTTTTATTTCTTTCATCACATTCCCAGTGGGTCAGAAGTTTACATACACTCAATTAGTATTTGGTAGCAGTGCCTTTAAATTGTTTAACTTGGGTCAAACGTTTCGGGAAGCCTTCCACAAGCTTCCCACAATAAATTGGGTGAATTTTGGCCCATTCCTCCTGACAGAGCTGGTGTAACTGAGTCAGGTTTGTAGGCCTCCTTGCTCCCACATGCTTTTTCAGTTCTGCCCACAAATGGTCTATAGGATTGAGGTCAGGGCTTTGTGGTGGCCACTCAAATACCTTGACTTTGTTGTCCTTAAGCCATTTTGCCACAACTTTGGAAGTATGCTTGGGGTCATTTCCATTTGGAAGACCCATTTGCAACCGAGCTTTAACCTCCTGACTGATGTCTTGAGATGTTGATTCAATATATCCACATCATTTCCATCCTCATGATGCCATCTATTTTGTGAAGTGCACCAGTCCATTCTGCAGCAAATCACCCCCACAACATGATGCTGCCACCCTCGGGATGGTGTTCTTCGGCTTGCAAGCCTCCCCCTTTATCCTCCAAACATAACAATGGTCATTATGGCCAAAGAGTTCTATTTTTGTTTCATCAGACCAGAGGACAATTCTCCAAAAAGTACAATCTTTGTCCCCATGTGCAGTTGCAAACCGTAGTCTGGCATTTTAATGGGGGTGTCGAAGCAATGGCTTCTTCCTTGCTGAGCGGCCTTTCAGGTTATGTCGATATAGGACTTGTTTTACTGTGGATATAGATACTTTTGTACCGGTTTCCTCCAGCATCTTCACAAGGTCCTTTGCTGTTGTTCTGGGATTGATTTGCAATTTTCGCACCAAAGTACGTTCATCTCTAGGAGACAGAACGCGTCTCCTTCCTGAGCGGTATGACGGCTGCGTGGTCCCAAGGTGTTTATACTTGCGTACTATTGTTTGTACAGATGAACGTGGTACCTTCAGGCATTTGGAAATTGCTCCCAAGGATGAATCGGACTTGTGGAAATCAACAACAACAAAAAATCTGAGGTCTTGGCTGATTTCTTTTGATTTTCCATGATGTCAAGCAAAGAGGCACTGAGTTTGAAGGTAGGCCTTGAAATACATCCACAGGTACACCTCCAATTGACTCAAATTATGTCAATTAGCCTATCAGAAGCTTCTAAAGCCATGACATAATTTTCTGGAATTTTCCAAGCTGTTCCAAGCTGCACAGTCAACTTAGTGTATGTAAACTTCTGAACCACTGGAATTGTGATACAGTGAATTATAAGTGAAATAATCTGTCTGTAAACAATTGTCGGAAAAATTACTTGTGTCATGCACAAAGTACATGTCCAAACCGACTATAGTTTGTTAACTTGTTTGGGATAGGGGGCAGCATTTTCACTTTTGAATGAATGGCATGCCCAGAGTGAATTGCCTCCTACTCAGTCCCAGATGCTAATATATGCATATTATTAGTAGTATTGGATAGAAAACACTCTGAAGTTTCTAAAACTGCTTGATTGATGTCTGTGAGTATAACATAACTAATATGGCAGGCAAAAACCTGAGAAGAAATCCAAACAGGAAGTGGGAAATCTGAGGTTTGTAGTTTTTGAACTCACCCCTATCGAATACACAGTGGGATATGGGTTATTTTTCACTTCCTAAGGCTTCCACTAGATGTCAACCGTCTTTAGAACGTGGTTTTAGGCTGCTCATGTGAAGGGGGGCCGGTGGGAGCTGTTTTACTAAGGGGTCTGCCTACAGCCTCGTTCTCAGTCATGCGCTTTCACTTGAGAGGTAGCTCTCGTTCCATTGCAATTCTACAGACAATGGAATTCTCCGGTTGAAACAGTATTGAACTTTTATGATAAAAACATCCTAAAGATTGATTATATACTTAGCTTGAAAAGTTTCTTTGACCTGTAATATAACTTTTTGAACGTTTCGTCTGAATGGACCAGATCACGCTTTTGGATTGTTTACCAAACGCCCTAACAAAAGAAGCTATTGGACATAAATGGACATAAATGATGGACATTACCGAACAAAACAAGCATTTATTGTGGAACTGTGATTCCTGGGAGTGCATTCTGATGAAGATCATCACAGGTAAGTGAATATTTATATATGAATAATATGAATAATGTTGACTACCCAACATGGCGTATATTTCTCTGGCTGGTTTGGGCTCTGAGCGCCGTTCTCAGATTATGCTTTTTCCGTAAAGTTTTTTTTAAATCTGACACAGCGGTCACATTAAGGAGAAGTGTATCTAAAGTCTCATGTATAATAGCTGTATTTTCATCAACATTTATTATGAGTATTTCTGTGAATTCGTGTCGCTCTGCAATATCACTGCATGTTTTTGAACTACTGAATCTAACACGCCAATGTAAAATACATTTTTGGATATAAATATGAACTTTACCGAACAAAACATACATGTATTGTGTAACATGAAGTCCTATGAGTGTCATCTGATGAAGATCATCAACGGTTAGTGATTCATTTTTATCTCTATTTGTGCTTTTTGTGACTCCTCTCTTTGGTGGGAAAAATGCCTGAGTTTATCTGTGACTTGGTGGTGGCCTAACATAATAGTTTGTGGAGCTTTCGCTGTAAAGCATTTTTGAAATCAGACACTGTGGCTGGATTAAAGATAAAAAAAATTATAAAATGGTGCCTAATACTTGTATGTTTGAGAAATTTGATTTATGAGATTTCTGTTGTTTTGTATTTGGCGCCCTGCAATTTTATTGGCTGTTGGCGAGGGTTAACAAGAAATGTGTGGTGTGGTTGAAAAACAAGTTTTAATGACTCCAACCTAAGTGTATGTAAACTTCCGACTTCAAATGTATGTCTTGCACCACAATAACTTTCACAAATACAGAGACAAGCAGGCATCATGACATCGGTCTTTTTCAAATAGTTAGAGCATAGTGATACCTACTGTTATGAACTGGTAATGCAGGTTTGGTTAGAATAGAGTACAAGAGAAATGGGGGATATTATTTTCAATGAAAATGTTGAAAGTAGTTGATTTAATGATTGAATTTAATGATTGAATGATTGAATTTGAAAGGCAATCAGTTCCTACAGTGAGCACAAGGGAACCAACCTTTGGTGGGCCAGACGGAGACAGGACAATAACACAAGCTTATTTGTTTTAAGAATTGTGTTCAATGTAACCCTCCCTGCCTTGTTACAAAGTCTACCGTGTATAGTGTTACATGTAACCATGCCTTACATAAAGCTTAAAGAATGAATCATTGCAGAAGAGCACTGTAATCAGATGAACAATAAAAGGTTTTATGACATAAAATTACAATATATATATATATATTTTTTTTTTTCAAAGTCTCCTAATCAACATTGTGTGTGTGTATAGAGTGAAATTAACATTTAAAGACATTGTAACAATTGTTTGCATAACACAGCCCTGCTATAGTAAACTACAGAGTACAGTGCCTTCAGAAAGTATTCACACCCCTTGACTTTTTCCACCTTTTGTTGTGAGATTTAGTGTCACTGGCCTTTTGTCACGACTTCTGCCGAAGTTGGTCCCTCTCTTTGTTCGGGCGGCGTTCGGCGGTCGACGTCACCGGCTTTCTAGTCCCCACCGATCCATGTTTCATTTTCGTTTGGTTTTGTCTTCATCATACACACCTGATTTCTATTCCATTAATTATGTTCCTTATTTAACCCTCTGGCTTCCCTCTCTGTTTTGTGCGTTATTGTTTGTCATGTGGGTTCGTGTTCTTTGGATTATTTTGTGTTTTCCTTGTTGGAACATTATCTTTATTTTTGAGTAAACTTTCTGACTATACTCATATCTGTGTCCTGCGCCTGACTCCGCATTTTTTCCATTCACCAACACCCTCACACCTTTGTTGTCCAATGTAGTTGTTGTCTCTGGCTCTTTTGATATCAGATTCAGAATTGAAAAATAACAAGGCTTGTGGTAATTAGAACGGGTTTTATCCACCTTAGACCAGGATTGTTTCCAATTCACATAACCCGACAAGAGAAAACACAGCCCTATAGTCATAGCACAGATAAGGGAAGCGATCTATAATAATAATATTTTGTCATAGCCTACGAATAGTACCCAGAGTTTTACCTGACCAGGTCATGAGACCAGGAAAAACTCCATGCCCCAGAAGAAAAAAACCTCATTTTGCCATAACATTTTTTAAAACCTGTGGTGTCACCTCTGCCAGCCACTAAAAACATGTATGCAAGGAACAGATCTATCTCTGTCTGAGTACGTTTACTCCATATTCTCTATCATTAAGACGCAATTTGGATTTGCTAAGGCAGTAATGGAGTTGTCAATATTGGATTACCTTTATAAAACTGTTGATTGTGGATGAACTGTAATGATGTTGGTCATTTATGGTCGATCTAGTGTTTATTGGATGTAAAGGTCTTCCCGCAGTAGCCTAGCCCATATTTCAGAGGTTTATATTGGTCAAGCAGGCTAAACAGATGAGCATGTAATGAACAAGCTGACCAGATGGATTTCATTAACCAGTAGCTTAGTGGACATACTGATGTTGAGCAGGTATACATGTATTTGAGTATTTGGTACCTTTGTTTTTTTTGCGTGATTGATTTTTTCTTTGATACATTTTCAACTGCATATAGCCCTAAACATTATCAATCAATTATGAATTCATTCCCATCTGTTATAAATCTATTTGAACAAGCCTGTATTGTTAAGGCTTTGCAACAAAATGTTTAATGTGGGTGGGCTATAAAGTTAAAACAGCAAAAGGAAAGTGGAAGCCTAACAAATGCTCAATTATACAATATCAAATAATCACGTTATTGGGGTTAAATCACTGGATGAATAGAGCAGACTTCTGTTCATCTTCTGCATCATGCATGTTATCTATAATAATAGCATACAAAAACTTCAACCCGAATTCGCATTATTAGTGACAGTGCACATCACACACTTAATTCAGACATTTGTAATTCAGAGATTTGTAACAAGCCCTGCTGAACAACATAACACATAGGCCTGCGTGACAAAAAGCCAAGGACAAGGTCATAAAATGCTTTTGGAAATCTATGATTTGTGATGTGATGATGATGATGATAAGATACTAATAGATGGCTTTTCGACAGT
Source organism: Salvelinus fontinalis (assembly GCF_029448725.1). Classification (NCBI taxonomy): domain Eukaryota; kingdom Metazoa; phylum Chordata; class Actinopteri; order Salmoniformes; family Salmonidae; genus Salvelinus; species Salvelinus fontinalis. Next base: position 16,493,346 of record NC_074705.1, read on the forward strand.
AATAGCACAACGTGAACTTGTTTTTACCTTGATCTGCATCCGCAGTTGTCAGCATTTTAGCAATTTGAAATAATCCAGATATGGTCAAAAAAGCTAAAATAAAGTCGGACATCGTTGCGGATCTAAAACTGGCCGCAGCACTTCATTCACTCACGTCCTGGTCCGGTTATAACGTTCAGAAATGTCAACTGTAGATAGCCACTTCGCTTGTCACGCAAACCTTTGCGGTTTACCTTTACCTCTTCCCAGCTGTATGTGAGCGAGTGGAGGACACTGTGAAAGCGTGAGAGATAGAAAAGGTAGGAGGGGAGGAAGGCGGGAGGAAGGTAGGGCTACCGGCGCGTGGAGATAATGTTTCTAACACTTTTCAATACTGAGGGTCTACATGACATAGCCTGTCCTCTCATTTGTAAACGTGACGATGTTTCTCGTGAGTGAGAGAGAGCGCGAGCGCGCGAGAGAGAGAGCGCGACCATAATTTAATTGACAGTAGGGAATTACATACATGCATATCTCTTCACCTTAATCTACAGTAGTGTATTCTAAGAATTGTCAGTAAGATTACTGACAATTCTTAGAATATTGAGGTACACAAAACTCAGCACTTTTAAAGGGATAATGTGTTCCAGAAGAATAATCCATTTAGTCCAGGGTTTCCTAAACTCAGTCGTGTAAAGTACTTATGTAAAACTACTACTTAAGTCGTTTTTTGGGATACCTGTACTTTACTTTACTATTTATATTTTCGACAACTTTTACTTTTACTTCACTACATTCCTAAAGAAAATAATGTACTTTTTACCCCATACATTTTCCCTGACACCCAAAAGTACATGTTACATTTTGACAGGAAAATAGTCCAATTCACATACTTATCAAGCAAGACAACATCACTGGTCATCCCAACTGCCTCTGATCTGGTGGACTCACTAAACACATGCTTTGTTTGTAAATTAATGTCAGAGTGTTGTAGTGCACCCATGGCTACCCATAAATAAATGAAAAACAAGAAAATGGTGATGTCTGGTTTGCATAATATAAGGGATTTGAAATGATTAATACTTTTACTTTTACTTTAGATACTTAAGTACATTTTAGCAATTCCATTTACTTTTGATACTTAAGTATACTTAAAACCAAATACTTTTAGACTTTTACTCAAGTAGAATTTTACTAGGTGACTTTCACTTTTACTTCAGTCATTTTCTATTAAGGTATCTTTACTTTTACTCAAGTATGACTTTTGAGTACTTTTTCCACCACTGTCTAAACTCGGCTTTGCCCCCCCCCCCCCCAAAAAAAAACAGGCACGGGGACAATGAAAACGACCTCGGACCGAGTTCGGGTAACTCTGATTTAGTCCAGTAATCAGAGTGACAAAGGGCTTCTTCTCTGCAGGGCCATTGTGAATATGAAACCCTCTTTAGTCCGTTAAACGTAATAATTTGTTTCCTCTCCTTTTGTCTCTCAGTCAAGTCCCACCACTGTGCCTGCCAGATCTTAAACTGTAGTGATTCAGCCACTGTCTGATCTCTCTGGTTTGGTTTCCCCTGAGGAGATACAGCAGGATGGTCCCTCCATTCTCTCTATTAGACTGCGGCAGCCCCACTCTCCATGCTCTTTTTCAAATATGGAATATGCAGGGCCAGGGGCAGCCTAACGACACAGATAAAATACCCCACCTAATGTGGATGTAATAATGTATTGTAATTGAAAAACCATTCACTGTATGTCCATGCAATGTGTGTGTGTATGTCAAATGTCAAATAGGGGGTGCTTATATTTGTCCTCTTTCACTGCATGTACAAGTGGACAACCTGTACGAGTGTCAGGACATGGAAATGTGTTTTTTGCATATCCCACTCCCCTTGAGACACCCTCAGAGTGGGATCACAGCCAGGGATCCCATCTCATCACATCCCGTCTCATCCCGTCTTTCACTTTTCAGGGATTGTCATTCCTCACCCATATGCCCCTGATTGTTTATAGACTTGTGCTGGGTCTGGGGTACTGGTACGGTGGCAGGCTCCTGAATTTCAATCGAGCACCACAAAGGAGGTCAGTGTCCTAGGAGGGAGTTAGCTAGCTGAGTGTTCCAGTCCCCCGGCGTAATGGATGAACAGAAGCAGCTGCTGCCTGCCTTGCTAACTGTCTTATACTACACTGGTGGAGCCAGAGCCTTACCAGTGAAGCTTACAGTACAGTCTTAGTCAGAAGACAGACAGGTCCAGAGTGCAAGGGCCTTCTCCACCCCCTCCTGGGCAATCACAGAGGTGAAGTACTGAAATTACAAATGACATCCAACATACACAACCAGACACTCTTGTGGAAGGCTAATGTACCCAGCTTGTCTAGAACTGCAGCTTATCCTCACCCATAGATGTATTTCCACTCCCTTGTCTTGGCTTATGTGATATTTTAGGTTCCTTATTATCATGTTCATCCAAATGAATAGTGTGCGGTACTTTGCTGCCCCCTACAGGGCTTTTTATTTTCATGTACACACAAACACAGAGAGAGAGAGAGAGAGATTTCACCCAGTATTTCACGACTGGGTGAAATACCAGTGTGCCATCACAGCAGCAATATTTGTGACCTGTCGCCCCAAGAAAAGGGCAACCAGTGAAGAACCAACACCATTGTAAATACAACCCATATTTCTGTTTATTTATTTTCTCTTTTGTACTTTAAATATTTGCACATCCCTACAACATTGTATATTGACATAATACGACATTTGAAATGTCTTTATTCTTTTGGAACTTCTGTGAGTGTAATGTTTACTGTTCATTTTGATTGTTTATTTCACTTTTGTTTATTATCTATTTCACTTGCTTTGGCAATTGTAACATGTTTCCCATGCCAATAAAGCCCTTGAATTGAATTGAGAGAGCGAGTGAAAGAGAGCGAGAGAGAGAAGATGAAAAAGAGAGGACAAAAGACAATAAGAGAGACCAATTCCAGCATCATTGTCTAGAAGGCTAGCTGACAACCAGTCAATAGTGCTCAGTAAGGAGGTCATGTAGCCCATAAAGATGTGTTGTACTCCATGTTTCTGAAGAAGAGGGCCCTGGAGACCTGTCCCAGCACAAAGCAGAGGCAGCAGAGAGCACCCCTCTTCTTACAAATGAGCCACAGAAGAGTCCATTAAAACCATGGAGGTCAGCACTTGTCAGATCCCAACATACAGTACAAGCTATCCAAGACCTTCAAAATATAGCTGACATTGAAACAAAATACAGTTATCTGTGTGAGTAGACTGCAATGGAGTGGGGGGGAGAAAGAGGAGAGTGGATACACTCTAAAAAGTACAAGATTTATTTACAATTGTATTGTGCAGATGTATAGATAAATGGATCAATACATGTGTATGGTGAGTTTAGATATTTTTACAATGTGAGATGCTTGGGCTTGTTTGAAGAAGAGCAGATTTGTTTGTGGTGAAAATACAAAAGCAGCAAGGTTACCTCTGGGACAGCTCCATTGTATACTACAACAAACAACTATTCCCTATGCAGTGCACTACTTTTAACCAGGGCCCATATGGTTTGGGTCAAAAGTAGTGCGCTATTTACAGGGAATAAGGTGGCATTTGGGAACGGAACCAACCTCTGGCTCAACCTCCCCTTCTTCAGAATTGACTACTTCCTACATGAGACTTTTTAAAATTTAATTGTCAGACAGATATCCCTCCCAAAGCAAAACCAAACGTCCAAAATGTGCCGTTTATAATATGTAGAAGCGAAAGAAATATGCAAAGGCTTATTATGACGTTTGAAGGGTTTGTGTTCGACTACCCTTTTTGACTGGTGACTTAACGGAAGATTGGTTATCTGCTATGACACTGTTAAGCCAAGGATCAACTCCTGCTGTCTGCAGCATTGAAGGGGGTGATTTGTTCGATGCAGTCTACCATTGGGATACATGCAGTGGTGTAGCACAAGGCCATGAGGCAGAGAGAAACCTTTGCAGTTTTATAGCTAATATCATGCTGTTCTACACATTTTGACATGGCGCAGTGAGGTCGCCTAGGCAAAGAGCTCCTGTGCATTTTGTAAATATTTAATATTTTGTATTCATTTTTTGTTTAAATCTTTTAATTCGTAATTTGCTTTTGAATAGCTAAATCAGTAAAGATTAAGTGTGGGTTACATCTATATGTTTCCTGCCCAGGAATTTGAAAATCAGCTCTTTCAACATAGCTACTGTATGATGTAAGTTTTCTCCTGTGGTACTGTATGTCAGTAGTAATCTTAAAGATGGATAAGAGCAAGAGAAATGTGGTGAAGGAGGATTGGAGTTGAGATATTATTCAATATAGTGTAACGACCCGGTATTGTGTTCTGTGTTTGTGGGTGTGTTATGGTTCTCATGGCTACTAGCAGGGGTTAAATATGTCAGGACAGATGGAAAGGTTGGGGGGTATGATGGGAAATCCCGCGGGGTTTGGAAATGCATAAATAGGGATTACTGTCTCATCTCTCTCTCTTCTGTTCGGGCCTTGATCTGTTCCTATGAGAGTGACCCTTAACTCGACATGGTATAATTGTGTACGTTCGGCATTTAGCGGCGTGGGCTGTGGCCTGAACAATAGCCCAGTTTAGGAATAAACCTGTGTTCTGACCTGCACACCTAGAGTCCGTCTCTTTTCTCTTTATGACCCAGCCGGGTCATTACAATAGTAGCGTTGTCTTCCTCTTCATGGTGCTGAAAATCCTCTCTAAATTGATAATGGAGCTATCGCCCTGCAGGCTCAGTGCTGATTCCTTCTATTCATTAACTAATTAGAACTGGCAGAGGAAATGTCCACTATGAATGAAGATGGGAAATAGGTAACACTCAACTCCTATAGACTGACAGGTTAAATAGGCACCATCAGGAGACTTCCACCAGCTTGCCATGGAATACCGTAGTACACTAATAAGTAGGAATATTAAGCATTGTGTTGTCTATTGTAAACTTGCAAGAAAGGTGGATCACGTTATAGACTCCATTCGCTATCTGCTCGCGCACGTTAGGCTACGTTATGTGAGCTAACGTCTAGCTAGCTAGTCGCCATTTCGCCCCGTTGCGATGGACCGTTTTCTGATCAAGAGAAAAGTGCGGGTAGAAAATCCAGACCCTGTCTCCGAGGGGCCCAAAGAAGAGGGAGATAAGAAAGATGAGTCGGGGACAGAAACGTGTGAACCACGACGTGAGGGAGCACCAGAGCAGTTCGTCGCTGCTAGCCACCGCTCCCTCTGATTTAAACCAGTCACCTGTTGAAGAACCAAGGCGCCCTCTTCTTCGGCGTTATCCAGCCACAAAAGTTGGACAGCGGGATCGCTACTTCAATCGTAGATGGTATGAGGATTACACATGGCTGGAATATTCTATTTCAAAGGACCGTGCTTTCGGCTTTGCATGCCGCCACTTTCAACGTCCAGGAAACCATGGTGGAGAGAAGGCGGCATTTACCCTCGATGGCTACCAGAAGAACTGGAAGAATGGGACAAGTTCGTTCAAGACACACGATGCTAGTGTGGAGCATAAATATGCAAAGAAAGTGTGGAATGAGTGGACTATTCAGAAAGAGTCTGGCTCAACAATATGCAATGCTCCAAGTGATGGACATTCGAAACTAGTCCGAGACAACAGAGAGTATATGAGAGCAGTTGTGGAGTCATTGCGTTACACTGCATACCAGGGACTTTCAGAGAGGAGACATAGACAATTACATGGCTGTCAACCTGGGAAACTTCCATGAACTTTTACAGGTCATAGGCAAACTGGACAAAATAGTTGCAACGAAAATCTCAGATAATACTAGAAATGCTAGTTACACGCATCATGATATACAGAATGAAATACTGGGTTAAACCCTCGACTCAGAACCCGTGTCTGCCATGTCCATACACGCAGAAAGAACCAAGGCCCTGGATGTCCAGAAGATTATAGACTCGTTTGCACTGAACCACAACAACAGCCGCATCGTCCTTCTATAAAACAACACTTGGTAAGTAACTGAAAGGCCTTTTATTTATTGACGGAGTGCGCCTGTCCGGTGGTGCGAACATGATTCAATCATGCTGATCTGGATGGAACAAGAAGACGCAGCATATTGTAATGAAACAGGCAGGGGAAGCAGGTCTCGAACCCTCGACCTTCTAGCCCTTCTAGCCCGAGGTCCAGCGCGCTATCGACTGTGTATGCTCGAGTGGAAAAGTCGATTTCCGAGCTTATAAACCCAGGGTCGTTACACTACTCCCTCCTTTCAAAGAGTGCGTCCTCGTGCCAGCTTGCGATTCTACGTCTTACAGGAACGCGCTCACCGGCCAAGCACACGCACTGTCGTGAATGCAAGGTCCGATCACTTCTGACACCATTGTAACGAAACAGGCAGGGAAGCAGGTCTCGAACCCTCGACCTTCTAGCCCGAGGTCCGGCGCGCTATCGACTGTGCCGCAAAAGCGTGCTCGAGCGGCAGAGTCGATTTCCGTGCTTATAAACCCAGGGTCGTTACAATATTGTCGGCCTACAAGGATTTTTACAATAGAAATATAATCGCTAAGATTGTGAGGATAGCCAGCTCGTTTCACACCATGTATGTACAGTTGACAGGCATAGGGTAAATGCACTTCTCGTTGTGGCTGCACTGGATATGGATATATTGGATATATTAAATGGATAGACATTTCATCCATAACAGTATAACCAATGCACAGCAGGACGCATGTATATCGTCGGCCAACAAGTGCATTTTTTGTTTGCAATAGAAATACAATCACTAAGATTGTGATGATAGCCAATTCGTTTTACAAGTGTGCACAGTTAACAGGCATATGTTAAATGCATTGCACTTCTCGTTGTGCCTGCACTTTGGATATTATTAATTTCATTTCAGACGTTGTGATAGCCATTTCACCCGAAACATTATTACCAATGCACAGTTGTCTGATTATGCATATGGAATAAATGCACTTGTAAATAGTCATGGAAATAGTCTATTTTCTTAGCACCCCCACGTATTGGTCAAGCCCCCCCCTTTAGCACCGGGAGAGAGAAAATCCTGGCGCCGTGCCTGACCCCTGTTTCCTCTAGTGCGATTTATTCTGTGCCCTGTCCAATAAAGTTAAGATAACTTTTCGCGACATGCTGACTAGAGGTCTGTCAACCAATTAGATACAAGCAACGGTGTTCTTCCCGCCTCAATGACCTCGGGTCACCACGTACCTCTGCCCAATCGAAAGTACTAACAGACATTATAGGCTGTAATGAAAAGTAACACATGACAGTCAATAAAGGAAGTAGGTCTACAAAGGAAGTAGATCTACATAGTGCCTCTTCTTCACCCATATTGGATACAGGTGTTGTTTACAGTATCGATAATAAAGCTAGAAAATGACATGTAGTACACTAGGCTGGAATTAATGAAGTCAACCTCACCAGTGAGTTTATCTTTGAGGTCAATGATTAGCTAACTTCGGATATTTACAGAGGGGTGAAAGAGCACTTGTGAATGTGTCCATTTTAACTCAAACTGATGAAAGAGACTGGGATATATTCAACTGAAATTGGAAATACTTGCTTTATCTGGTAATGACCTAATTATTTAATTCTTTCTCCGCTTTGAATTGTCATAATTGAATATATTGAACTTTGAAATGCAGGCAGTGGTTCCGTGCGTGCGTAAATGTAATTTGCCAACTTTTCGAAACATTTCAGGTGGGTATATAGCCTGTGTAGATAGTACACATACTGTAGGACTAGCTTTGTTTGAGAACTATTTGTAAATTGCATATTACTCTAAATCATTTTCCTTTTTTCAACTTCAGTAATGGACCCATTTGACGCCATCTCTCCGCGCAAGGTTCTGGAGCGAGTCTCTACTCTGCTGGGATGCAGCCAGACATCGAATGAAGTAGCCACATATCTGGACAATCACGACGAACTGAAACATCTACGTGAACAGTTTCTATTACCCAAAGTTTCAGAACTCCCTCCTTGTAAGTAAAATGGCAAGCAGGCGTTTTAATGTTATGCAGGCTTTTTATGCACTGGCTAGTTGCTTCTCCATCTCCCCATAGCAGTCTGTGGAGTGTCATGAAATTATTATCTTATGTGTAGGAAAACCTCTGTCCTTTACTAATTTGTGGCCGGAGTTGTTCTGGCTACAATGAGCCTTGCTTGCCCCAAGTTAGTGGAAGGAATTTGCTGCCGTATAGTCACTATTGGGAGCTCTTTCTAGAGCACCCACTTAAATTGTGCATAAGAGCACTTTGAAAAAATGTTTAACTCTAGTGAGAAATATACTGTATGTGATTATTGAAAGCATCTGAGTTTGCCTAATTTACTATCATCCTAAATGAAGATAGTAAATTTGGAAAAATAATTAAATATCATCTTCAATTAAGATATTTAATAATTTTTCCATATCTAATTAATGTATATTACTCTACTTTTCATGATGTGGACAGTATGTGTTACTACATTACACAAGCTGACGTTTTGACCGCATCGAATTGGAGGGAATTCCACATGCTTTTTACCTCAGATTGGTGATGTTAGTATAACAGTTCTATAGTCAACGACACAAAATCAATTGCTTAAAATATATCAAAGTCTTTAGTTTTGTACTGTTGATATCCTATGCTGGGTCGTGATTTGTCAAAGTTAACTAACAGAAAAAGTATTTTAATTGTTTGTTCCCTTTTCCACGATGGCAGCCTCCTAAAATCAACATCCGCCATTGCGAAACATGGGTATAAGCCTTCTACACGTTCTTGTCTAGCCAACCATGTATAGGTTACGTTTCCGTGTGGCCTTTGAGTCGTGTTAGTTTAAACAGCGCTACTCCCAAACGTTTGCCTCCTCTTCTATTGATTTCAGTGTGATATCGATGGAAGTGATTAACAAAAAAAGTGTTGCATTACACTTACCACGTTGGCGAACCACTCGAAACAAAATGCAACACTTCAAAATGTAGCTAGCTGTTTTCTACAAATTGTCCTCTAACCAGTGATGTACACATTATTCCCATGTTCTGTGTGGTTTTTGAGCGGTGTTAGTTTTAACAGGACGTGCAACCTCATCTCCCCCTTGCGCAAATAATTTAAACGTGATAATCGATACTGTGATTTTTAAACATTTTATTTAACCTTTATTTAACTAGGAAAGTCAGTTAATGAAATAAAATGTGTATATTTGTATTTATTTGTAAACTCATGTTCATTTTATATTAGGTTTTAGTTGAAGATCTGATAACATTCAGTATCAAAAATAAGCAAAAATAGAGAAAATCAAAAAGGGGGCAAATAATTTCATGGCACTATGTGTAGATGGTACATTATAGGTTTTCAGTATATCACAAATTGTTTCTGCATATTGGTTATTGATTTGGACACATTAAAACTGTCTTGACATTGGGCTATGTCTTGTCATTAAGAAGCAGCAACAGCATAATTTAATGTAAGTTTTAGGAATATACACTACCGTTCAAAAGTTTGGGGTCATTAGCAATGTCCTTCTTTTTGAAAGAAAAATCTGCCGTTTCCAGCTACAATAGTCATTTACAACATTAACAATGTCTACACTGTATTTCTGATCAATTTGATGTTATTTTAATGGACAAAAAAATGTGCTTTTCTTAAATAAAAAAGGAAATGTCTAAGTGACCCCAAACTTTTGAACGGTACTGTAAATGGAAATTTCAACATGAATTTCCAATGCTACTGTACTTAATCAGGTAAAAACTGCTTAATGAGTCTGTAAATGTGCTGGGATTTATTTATTTTGATGATAAGGTATACCAGAAATCACCAAAATGGTTTTGCCCTGCCTATACATGTAGGTCTACAAGATCCTACATAGTGAGGAAACGGCCTGGCTGATCGGGTATTAGGTGGTCGGAAGATATTGCAGCTGGAAGAGAAAATTGGGTTGAGCTGAATAAAGGAGATGACTAAGCACTTTCATTTAGCTAAGTGTTTGAAAGTTGAATCATTTTAATGACATATTCTTCAACTGTATAACAAAGCCTCTTTCTGGGGCCAAGAACTATGCCATGATTTGAACAAGGCAGGGAAGCTTCTTAGTGAAAATGTGTGGATCGATTGTGCTAATGCACTGTTAATGTTACCCTAGCTGACCTAACGCTTGTGGATGGCACCAAGGAATGCATTTACTTTGTGGGGAACTCACTTGGCCTCCAGCCCAAAATGGCCAAGAAGTACATTGACGAGGAGTTGGATAAATGGGCTAAAATGTGAGTTGTTTCCCCCAATGTCTGCTTTATGACACTGAATCAGCTCAGCTAAAGTTTGTTGACTATTTCAAGTACAGTAATGGTCATTCGAGGATGACAAGTCCCCTCCCCCATGAGCCTTTCTCTTTTAATGTAATTGTCCTAACTTTTATCTGTGACATGTGTATCCTGTCCTTGTAGCTGTGAGCGTTGTTGTAATATTTCTCTGTGTTCTGTTTTGCAGGGGGGTTCATGGCCATGTGCAAGGCTCTCGACCTTGGGCCTGGGCGGAGAACAGTATAGAGGAACTCATGGCTAATGTGGTTGGTAAGTTCATACAAAAACACATGTCCAACGCATGATCAAATACAATGCATTACCATTCGACATTCTATGTTAGTTTTATGATCATAACAGTTAACATGAGCTAGGGCTGAGATGGGGCTATTTAACGATGCATGTCGGCACCTTTACAGGCTTTTTGCACTGATATGCGACCAAAGGGATCCAATACACAGTCGTCATGGTTCCCTTTTTCACACAGCACTGTTAAAAGCCTGTAATCTCCAGCTCTCATAACGTTCATGGTTAAATTGTCAGGTAATTTTGATAGCTAATTATCGTTCTGTCTGGCTGTTGATGATTCATGACATAGACCTCCGATCTGTGACTGGTTTTAAAAGGTAATTGCACCCTGGCATTGTGCCATATTTGCAGTGAGCAAAGTACAGCCAAACCAAACAACTGAAGACCGTTATGCTCCTCGGATGTCTTTTTTTGTGTGGAAAATGTAGGTTATCTTATTGCCAAATTCTATTAGGTAAAAATGTGTCCTAAAGTTATGTCAGAGCAATGGGAATTAAATCTGTGTGTTTGCGTACATGCGAACAGGGGCTAAAGCTGAGGAGGTTGCCTTGATGAACGGGTTAACGGTTAATCTGCACATTCTGCTGGTAAGATAATGTCAAACTTTTATACAAATCTCCAACGTAAACATACATTATATACCGCGACTTTACATCAACAACATGTTACATATTTGCTTTGCAGCTGTCTTTTTACAAACCTACAGCAAAACGTCACAAAATCCTTCTTGAGGACAAGGCTTTCCCCTCAGACCACGTGAGTAATTCTAACGACACAGAACGTGTTTTAAACCTACAGGATGTTGGTGTAATGACTGCAGGTCCTTTTTTTTTTTCAAAGTCATTTGCATTCTTCAACTGCATTTCAACCACAATTCATGTTTTTGACCTAAAAAGACACCGTTTGACAGGTGTATAATACTTGAGTGTCCAGGGCCTACTCTCCATCATTTATCCTGTCGTAATAGAGTAGTCCACTGTTGTTATTCCCACCACATTGTATCTGTTGTCTCTGCGTTGGTGGAGGAGAGTGTGGTAAATTGGCCCACTTTTTTTTTTTTTTTTTTTACCATGTTCATCATGTGTGATTTCTTTAGTATGCTGTGGAATCTCAGATCCAGTTGAAAGGATATGACCCTAAGCAGAGCATGCTGCTGATGAAGCCCAGACCGGTAAAAGTAGTCTTCATTTTTTTTCTATAATCCCCTTTGATTATATATATATATATTCAATCTTAAATACTAACTCTTATATGCACCTTTCAAGGTACCCAAGGACATTGAGTATAAAGAGTAAAATTGAGTGTTGAGAAAGAGTTCGTTTACAGTTATTAAAAGTGACATTTATTTATATTTATTTATTTATATGATCAACTGCCGTGTTTTCTACCTGTCAGGGCGAGGAGGTGCTGAGAACAGATGACATTCTGGACACGCTAGAGAAGGAGGGAGATTCCATTGCAGTGGTCCTGTTCAGTGGAGTGCAGTACTACACCGGACAGCTCTTTGATATGGCCGCCATCACTAAAGCTGGGCAGAAGAAGGTGAAAGGACTACTTTAGAACCACTCCTGTCTTTTTATCACCTGCACTGAGACCCTAATGTTTGTGTTTAAAGGGGTGGGTCTTTTTGGGAAATGTTATTTCAACTTTTGAATTCGTTCTTGATTGTCTACTTCTAAACCCTTTACAAATCCCCATAGAGCAGGGTTCCACAACGCCCAACTCACCCCCTGCTGTATATACAAACCTATGTGGACACCCCTTCAAATGAGTGGATTTGGCTATTTCAGGAACACCTGTTGCTGACATGTATAAAATTGAGCATACGGCCATGCAATCTCCATAGACACAAATTGGCAGTAGAATGGCCTTACTGAAGTGCTCAATGACTGTCATCGTGGCACCGTCAAATTTTTTTAACCTCTTTTTCTCACCAATTTCGTGATATCCAATTGGTAGTTAGTCTTCTCCCATTGCTGCAACTCCCGTATGGAGTCGGGAGAGGCGAAGGTCGAGAGCCATGCCTCCTCTGAAACACAACCCCGCCAAGCCGCACTGCTTCTTGACAGACTGTTCTCTTGACCTGTTGAGGACAGAGGGCGCTGTTTTCACTTTGGGGGAAAATCGTGCCCAATTTAAACGTCTTCATACTCAATTCTTGCTCGTACAATATGCATATTATTATTACTATTGGATAGAAAACACTCTCTAGTTTCTAAAACCGTTTGAATTATATCTGTGAGTAAAACAGAACTCCTTTTGCAGCAAACTTCCTGACAGGAAGTGGAAAATCTGAAATCGATGCACTGTTCTAGGGCCTGCCTATTAAAGTCCTTGATATTTATTAGTTTAGATGCACTTCATACGTCTTCCACTAGATGTCGACAGGCAGTGAGAGAAGAAATGGATTGTGTAACTTGATCTGGGGTCGAATAATAGCTCTCGGCATGACGTGTCACCAGTTTCCTGTTTTCTGGAGAGCGCATGAAGGGACCTGGATTTGCCTTCTGATAAGCTGTCGTTATGGACGACTAATATCTCCGCCTTTGATTTTATTTGATACATGTGACAATATCATCGTAAAGTATGTTATTTCAATATAGTTGAATCAGATTATTGAAATTTTTTCGGGAGTTTTGCCGTGTTGCGTTCTCTTCCGTTTGTTGACGATGGAGAGATTTGCGCCACTTGGCAAGTGTGCTTGCTAAATCGAGAGGGGAAAAGGCCGTTCTAAAACCAAACAACAATTGTTCTGGACAAAGGACTCCTTGTACAACATTCTGATGGAAGATCAGCAAAAGTAGGACCCATTTTATGATGTTATTTCATATATCTGTCGTACATGTGAACTAGTAGTTTGCGGCCAGGTTTTGGGCACGCTCTCGCCATAACGTAACCTGCATATCGTAACGAAGTTATTTTTAGAATTCTAACACGGGGATTGCATTAAGAACTAGTGTATCTATCATTTCCTATACAACATGTATTTTTTTATTATGTTTATGAATAGTTATTTGGTCAGAATATGTGTCAGAAAAAGTGTCAGAAAAATATCCAGACGTTGTGGGAAAAAGATGCTACGTTAGCACAATGTATAACCACTGATTTCAGCTCTAAATATGCACATTTTCGAACAAAACATAAGTGTATGTATAACCTGATGTTATAGGACTGTCATCTGATGAAGCTTATCAAGGTTAGTCAAAAATTATATATTTTGCTGGTTTATTCGCTATCGCTAATGTGCCTATTGCTATCGCTAACGTGCCTTGATGAATGAATGCGGTAGTGTAGTAGGTTATTGTAGTAAGCTAATATAATGCTATATTGTGTTTTCGCTGTAAAACACTTAAAAAATCTGAAATATTGGCTGGATTCACAAGATGTTTGTCTTTAATTTGCTGTACACCGTCGATTTTTCAGAAATGTTTTATGATGAGTATTTAGGTATTTGACGTTGGTGTCTGTAATTACTCTGGCTGCTTCGGTTCTATTTCTGACGGTAGCTGTGATGGTAGCTGCAATGTAAAACTGATTTATACCTCAAATATGCACATTTTTCGAACAAAACATAGATTTATTGTATAACATGTTATAAGACTGTCATCTGATGAAGTTGTTTCTTGGTTAGTTTGGTTGGTTCTTGGTTAGTTAGGTTGGCTTTGTGCATGCTACCTGTGCTGTGAAAAATGTCTGTCCTTTTTTGTATTTGGTGGTGAGCTAACATAAATATGTGGTGTTTTCACTGTAAAACATTTTAAAAATACACCTGGCGACCGTGTCAGCGTGCATGCGCCCGTCCCGACACAGGAGTCGCTAGAGGACATCCCGGTCAGCCAAACCCTCCTCTAACCCGGACGAAGCTGGGCCAATTGTGTGCCGTCTCCCGGTCGCGACACAGCCTGGTATCGAACCTGCATCTGTAGTGATGTCGCTAGCACTGCGATGCAGTGCCTTAGACCGCTGTGCCATTCAGGAGGCCTAGTTCGTCAAATTTCTGTCCTGCTAGAGCTGCCCCATTCAACTGTAAGGGCTGTTATTGTGAATTGGAAACGTCTACGAGCAACAACGGCTCAGCCGCAAAGTGGTAGGCCACACAAGCTCACAGAACGGGACCGACGAGTGCTGAAGTGCGGAAAAATCGTCTGTCCTTGGTTGCAAAACTCACTACCAAGTTCCAAACTGCCTCTGGAAGCAACGTCAGCACAATAACTGTTTGTCGGGAGCTTCATGAAATGAGTTTCCATGGTCAAGTAGCAGCACACAAGCCTAAGATCACCATGCGCAATGCCAAGCGTCGACTGGAGTGGTATAAAGCTCGCTGCCGTTGGACTGAGTGAGAACGCGTTCTCTAGAGTGATGAATTACGCTTCTCCATCTGGCAGTCCGACGGGCGAATCTGGGTTTGGCAGATGCCAGGAGAACACTACCTGCCCCAATGCTTTAATGTTTTTGTCAAATATTATCTCTATTTGGGCTTCTTGCAGTCAATTTGTAGTCTACAAATTATTTATTTATTTTCCGGCCTCTGACCCACCGCTCAAGAAAAAAATTGACCTACGGCTGAATCTATTTTATGATCCCATGCCTTCTTAGAGGGTACCCCAACATGATCTGGATGGTGTTTTATGAAGGTTCAATTTAGACGGTCTAGAGAGTAACACTGCTCTCTGGTGTCAACTGTGATACTGTCACTACATTGTGACAAGGAAGTGAAGTCTTTGTTTATAATCAGTGGTTAAATTGGGCTGGAGTCACACCCACCTACCTCCCTTCTAGATTCTATTTTTAAAGTGAACCCTCATATCAAAAGGGTGCGTAAGCTTTATCTATACGTTATTAAACTCGCACAATTTGGATTTCCTGAACTCTTAAGAACCAATGGGAAGAGGATTTAGGTGAACAACTTTCAGACAACTTGGCAGAGTATACTTCAGAGAATACATTCTTCATCTATATGTCTAAGACATGCTGTAATTCAATTTAAAATAGTTAATTGGCTGCATTGGTCAAAGGCAAAATCATCCAAGATTAGACCAGAAATAGATCCCACTTGTGACCGATGTCTGCAGGCTCCTGCTACTTTATTACACGCTTTGGGCAGGCCCGAAATTGACATTTCTGCATATCAATTTTTGAGACGTTTTCTAAGATATTGGAGAGACCTATAGAACCTTTTGTGTTTTTTTGCATTATTCAGAGTGGCACCAAAGGAGGCCCCACAGGAGGCCCATCGAAACAGTTCTATGGAGTGGCACTACAGGAGGCCCCTCGACAGTTCTATGGAGTTGCACCACAGGAGGCCCCTCTAAATAGTTCTATGGAGTGGTACCACAGGAGGCCCCTCTAAACAGTTCTATGGGCCACATTCTTGCATTTACGTTTCTTTTAGCTAGACGTTGTCTACTTTAAGTGGAAGGAATGGGTTTCCTTCTACTTTTAACCATTGGATAAATGACGTTATGCAACATCTCAAGCTTGAGAAAATATGCTACTCCGTTAGGGGATCGGCAATTACATTTTCTAATATCTGGCAACCTTTCCTATCTTTTGCAGAAGACATGGACCAGCTAATTTCACCCAGTTAACTCCATAAACCAACCCAAATTAGAATTTGTATAATTATTTAATACTTTTTTCTTATCTTTATTTTTTTACTATTTGATTATATTACTCATTGTATATCATGTCTGCTTTAATAAGTCTGGTTTTGGGGTGGGGCTCTGTCAGAGCATGGGGGGGGTTGTGGTGGGTTTGATTTGGTGGGGGATGCGTGTGTGTTCTGCCCTCTACCTGTTCTGTCTGTTATCTGTAGAATCATAAAAAATGGCAAATGAAAAAAAACTTGGGTCTGGAGCTACCAGGAACCGGGCTCCTGCACATTGGGTCAAAAGGAGAAACGGACAGAGCCGAACTCCAGCAATTTAAGGTTTTAAAGAAAAAAATAGGAGAAACCAAGGTTAGGGTTAGGTTTGAACATATTGATGAGGTTAGGGTTATGCAAAGTTGGGGTTAGGGTTGTGGTTGAGGCTAGGGTTGAACTGGGATGTGGACATGAAGGATGGCTTTGAATTGTGGATGAGGGTTAGAGTTGAACCAGGATGTGAACATGAACATAGGATTAGGTTTAGAGGGGCTCCTCTGAATTCCTAATTCAACCTCTATTTATAGTGGATAATGGCCTTTCTATCCATTGTGTATAGTCAAGTTATTTCATCATGCTTCTATTGTATAATGTTGTTATTACATTGGCTTTTGAGGTAATGAAGCATGTTATTTAAAACCAAAAAAGCATTTTGTCTGACAACAGCTGCTCCAACAGCGTCCTCTGTTGTCAGGGATGTGTAACAATTTGACGTGATTGGCTCGCAGGATTTGTCTGCATTCACCTCATGCAAGTGTGTGACGCCCATTTGAATTCACTCCATGCTGAGAATGACATTTGTCAAATAAACAGCAGTGCGTTGACAAGGAAATCTAAATGATGACTCTCAGGAGATGTCAAACCAAACACACACACAGGGGGAAGCCTTCCCTCTCTGTCACATTTAGCAGGGCAATCAAAACAACCAGACTTAGAGTCCTAATGATCCACACAATAATACCCCCACTAGGAATACATGAATCATTTATGAAGTTTATCTTAAAAAGACACGCACACGCAAACAAACACTCACAGACACGCCGATGAACTGCCTCTGAGTCCTGCCTGCACAGCTCCGGCCTGCTGCCCTTAGCATCTGGCATGACGGTGCGTTTTTGCTCTTCCCACAGGGCTGCTACGTTGGATTCGACTGTGCACACGCAGTGGGCAATGCAGAGCTGAAGCTGCACGACTGGGGAGTGGACTTTGCCTGCTGGTGCTCCTACAAGGTCAGCATTGGGGTTTGTGTGGCGAAATCAAGGGCAAATGACCTGCTGGCAGTGGCTTCACTGTGTCCTGTCCAACACCCGCTGACACAGGAAGACCACAATATGTGGGGTAGAAATTGTCTTGTTCCCGCTTAATATTGCCAACAAGAATTTTCTTGCAGTTATCGATGCCCATTTGAAATATTGTAGATTATCCTTGGTCTTGAATACTGTAGATAATAGGCAGACAGACTATGCAATTCGTTGAGAGTTATTTTGTATTCATGTGTAGTATGTGAATTCTGGAGCTGGTGGACTGGCTGGAGCTTTTATCCATGAGAAGAATGCGCGTACAGTCAAGCCCGCGTGAGTACGACAGTGCAGTACAGCTCAGATTTGTGTTCATGTTGACTGTTATATGTCTTAACTACTTGTTACTTTCTCTCTCAGGCTCATGGGATGGTGGGGACATAACTTGAAAACAAGGTTCTGCATGGATAATGGTATCAACATATTTGTGATCATGTTCTCATTTTATTCCCTATACTGGGACACATTACAGAATGTCGCTTCAAGTTGGCATTGTCGGTTTCTAAGCAGTGATATCCATGTAGCTTGATTTACACTGACATCTCTTGGTCATATTAGGGTATTACAGAAAATGGGTTATACCATGTTCATTTCACCCTTTGAGTCAAGCCACATGAATTCATCACGAACATCCTACATTTTTTCTTACCATAGAAATGGATCTACTACCTGGTATAAGTGGCTTTCGGCTATCAAACCAACCCATCCTGCTGGTGTGTCCACTGCAAGCTAGTTTAGAGGTGACTGGAACCAATTTGGGTTTTTCATATCGATTTCATACAGCAAATATTCGAACAAGTTTGTATTCATCTCTCAAATCATGGAATTTACAAGTGACCTGTAAAAGGTTGTAACTGTTGTTATAACCAGGGTTGGGGTCAATTGCATTTCTATTCCAGTCAAACCAGGAAGTACACTGTAATTAAAATGCTCTTCAATGCTTTTCAAGTAGGAGAATTTGGAATTGGAATTTTGGTTACTTTCTGAATTTAAATGGGATTGACTCCTGCCCTGGCAATAACTGTTCAGTTGTCAATCTTTGCCAATACATCCAGGTCTTTGCTATGACCAGTATGACAGCTCTGAGGAAGAAGTCCAGACTTCTGACTGGTTACTTGGAGTGTCTGATCCAGCACTACTACAATGAGGACAAGGCCCAGCCTCACAAGCTCTACGTCCATATCATCACTCCCTCCCACCCTGAGGAACGAGGCTGCCAACTCTCCCTCTCTTTCTCGGTCCCCATCGCAGCCGTGTTCCAGGAGCTGGAGAAGAGGGGCGTTGATGTGAGTGGCTTTATATATACAATAGTAGTACAGTATTGGCGAGTTTCCTAGACCCATATTAAGCCTAGCCTGGACTAAAAAGCGCTGTCTAAAATAAATACAAATTCACTTCAAAAAAGTAATAATTAATTGACCATGCTTTTTAGTCCAGACGTGGGCTTACGTTTAATTTGGGTACGAAACACAAGCCCTTAACATGTATGCTGAACAAAATATAAACGCAACATGTGAAGTCTTGGTTTCATGAGCTGAATTTTTTTTCTCCAGACGCACAAAAAGCTTATTTCTCTCAAATGTATGTACATCCTTGTTAGTGAGCATTTCTCATTTGCCAAGATAATCAATCCACCTGACAGGTGAGGCATATCAAGAAGCTGATTAAACAACTGCAGCCCAGGTCCTCCATACCTCCTTTATGTCTGTAATAAAGCACTTTTGTGGGGGGGGAAACTAATTCTGACTGGCCCTCCCAGGCCCACCCATGGCTGTGCCCCTTCCCAGTCATGTGAAATCCATAGATTAGGGTATAAATTAATTGATTTACTTCTATGAACTGTAACTCAGTAAAATCTTTGAAATTGTTGCGTTTATATTTTTTGGACATTATAAATGTGTTTTACGCATGAGTATACGTACATAGATTAAAATCTATATTTTGTAATGGACTGTTTTGATCTATTCTCTCCATGCCGTCAGTGTGACATGAGGGAACCCAACGTCCTGCGCATCGCTCCGGTGCCGCTGTACAACTCCTTTAGTGACGTACACCGCTTCATCACTGTTCTAGGATCAGCTCTGGCTGCCGGCAAAGAACTACAACAATGATAGAAACAGTCTTTTATTGTTACCCGCCCTTTCAGAGTGTTTTTGACAATGCAGTATAAAAACATACTGTTTTTATTGACAATGTGCTGGAGTCATTGACAGGTTTTCTGAACTACTGTCCCAAAGAATTGCAATACATTTGGCTAGGCTACTCAATAAAACTAAATTGGTTGGAATTATATCCCTACTCAAAATTTTGTGAGACAAGTTTGTTACTATACAATGTCAAATAATAGTACATTTTTTGGGAATCGGAGTCAATGCTGAGACCAAGGTCTCTTTTCCAGATGAGCTCTGTATAGCTCGCATCCACTACAAGAACATGGTAATTGCTTACGGAGCTGCAATAGGAACTGCCCCTGCCTACCTTCAGGCTCAACCATACACATCAAAATACAATAAACACATTAAACTACAACTCACATGCAAATGAAAATGACAGGACAGAGAAAAGCTTGGACTGGGTTGAGCCGGAGCTGCCCTTCCGTGGGTGGGGGAGGGCCAATAGACTAGAGGTGGCAGAACAGAGTCCTCGTGTTGGGGTGTAGGGAATGAGCAGAGCATGAAAGTAGGGAGGGGCAGTTCCTCTTGCTGCTCCGTAGGCAATACCATGGTCTTGTAGTGGATGTGAGCTTTGACTGGAAGCTAGTGGAGTGTGCGGAGGAGTGGGATGACATGGGAGACCTTGGGAAGGTTGACAATCATGCGGGCTGCAGCGTTCTGGGTAAGTTGCAGGGGTTTGATGGCACAAGCGGGGAGCCCAGCCAACAGCGAGCCTGGATTTGGACCTGTGTGTAGGGTCGTACTCTACGGATGTTGTAGAGCATGAACCTGCAGGAGTGAGCCACTGCTTTGATGTTTGCAGAGAACGACAGGGTGTCGTCTAGGGTCACGCCAAAGTTCTTTGCACTCTGGGAGGGGAACATGTGAGTTGTCAACCATGATGGAGAGGTCTTGGAGCGGGCAGGCCTTCCCCGGGAGGAAGAGCAGCTCTTTCTTGTCGAGCTTGAGGTGGTGGGCCGACATCTAAGCTGAGATATCTGCCAGGCAACGCAGAGATGCTTGACTTAACCTGGCTGTCAGAAGTGGGGGAAGAAGAAAGGTAGTTGAGGGTCATCCACATAGCAATGACAGGAGAGAGCATGTGAGGATATGACGGAGCCGAGTGACTTGGTGTATAGAGAGAAGAGGAGAGTGCCTAGAACCGAGCCCTGGGGGACAGTAGTAGTGAGAGTATGTGGTGCAGACACAGATTCCACGTCACCTGATAGGAACAGCCTCCAAGAGTGCATAGCCTGAGACGCCCAGCCCTGAGAGGGTGAAGAGGAAGATCTGATGGTTCATGGTGTCGAAGGCAGTGGATAGATCTTGGAGAATGAGAACAGAGGAGAGAAAGTCAGTCCGGAGAGCCTCCGTGACCCAGAGAAGAACAATATTGGTTGAGTGACCTGTCTTGAAGCCTGACTGGATAGTGTCAAGAAGATCGTTCTGAGGGAGATAGCGAGAGAGTTGGTTAAAGAAAGAAGTGATACCAGTCAGAGGGGTCAATCAATCAAATGTATTTATAAAGCCCTTTTTCGATCAGCAAATGTCACACAGTGCTATACAGAAACTCAGCCTAAAACCCCAAACAGCAAGCAATGCAGATGTGGAAACACGGTGGCTAGGAAAAACTCCCTTGAAAGGTAGGAACCTAGGAAGAAGCCCAGAGAGAAACCAGGCTCTGAGGGGTGGCCGGTCCTCTTCTGGCTGTGCCGGGTGGAGATTATAAGAGTACATGGCCATTTAATGCCAGATTGTTCTTCAAGATGTTCAAAGATGGATGACCAGCAGGGTCAAATAATAATCAGTGGTTGTAGAGGATGCAACAGGTCAGTATCTCAGGAGTAAATGTTAGTTGGCTTTTCATAGACAAGCATTCAGAGGTCGAGACAGCAGGTGCGGTAGACCGAGAGAGTCGAACAGCAGGTCCGGGTACAAGGTAATGTCCGGCAAACAGGTCAGGGTTCCCCAACCACAGGCAGAATAGTTGAAACTGGAGCAGCAACACTACCAGGTGGACTGGGGACAGCCAGGAGTCATCAGGCCAGGTAGACCTGAGACATGATCCCTAGCCCCACGGCACATGGACTATTGCAGCATAGATACTGGAGACTGAGACAGGTGGGTCGGGGGACACTGGCCCCGTCCGACAATACCCCGGACAGGGCCAACCAGGCAGTTTATAACCACAACCACTTTGCCAAAGCACAGCCCCCACGCCACTAGAGGGATAAACAGACCACCAATTTACTACCCTGAGAGAAGGCCGAGTATAGCCCACGAAGATGTCCTCCACCACAAGAGCCCGAGGGGCCGCAAAACTGGACAGGAAGATCAAGTCTGACTCAACCCACTCAAGTGACGCATCCCTCCTAGGGACGGCATTGGAGAGCACTAGTAAGCCAGTGACTCAGTCCCTGTAATAGCGTCAGAGGCAGATAATCCCAGTGGAGAGAGGGGAGCCGACCAGGCAGACAGCAAGGGCGATTCGTCACTCCAGTGCCTTGCCATTCACCTTCGCACCCCTGGGCCAGAATTCACTCAATCATAGGACCTACTGAAGAGATGAGTCTTCAGTAATGACTTAAAGGTCAAGACTGAGTCCCTCACATGGATAGATCATTCCATAACAATTGAGCTCTATAGGAGAAAGCCCTGCCTCTAGCTGTTCGCTTAGAGGCGGCCTGCTTCTTGTGACTGTAGTGTAGGTGTAGGTATGTACAGCAGGACCAAAACAGAGAGATAGGTAGGAGCAAGCCCATGTAATGCTTTGTAGGTTAGCAGTAAAACCTTGAAATCAGCACTAGCCTTAACAGGAAGCCGATGTAGAGAGGCTAGCAGTGGAGTAATATGATTCGTTCTAGTCAGGATTCTAGCAGCCATGATTAGCACTAGTTTATTTACTGCTTTATCTGGGTAGCCAGAGATTAGAGCATTGTAGTAGTCTAATCTAGAAGTGACAAAAACATGGATTAGTTTTTTGGACAAAAAGTTTCAGATTTTTGCAATGTTACGAAGATGGAAAGAAAGCTGTCCTTGAAATATTCTTGATATGGCCGTCAAAAGAGAGATCAGGGTATAAAGTAACGCCGAGGTCATTCACAGTTTTATTTGAGACGACTGTACAACCATCAAGATTGTCAGATCCAACAGCAGATATCTTTGTTTCTTGGGACCTCGAACTATTATCTCTGTTTTGTCCGAATTTAAAAGTAAAACGATTGCCTCCATCCACTTCCTTATGTCTGAAACACATGCTTTTCCAGGGTAGGATATTTTGGGCCTTCACCATGTTTCATCGAACTGTACAGCTGCGTTTCATCCGCATAGCAGTGAAAGTTGACATTGTGTTTCCAAATGACATCACCAAGAGGTAGTGTACATATATACATATAGTGAAAACAATAGTGGTCCTAAAATGGAACCTTGAGGAACGCCAAAACGTACAATTGATTTGTCAGAGGACAAACTACAGAGATTAACTGATATCTTTCTGACAGATAAGATCTTAACCAGGCAAGAACTTGTCCGTGTAGACCAGGGGTGGGCAACTCCAGTCCTCTTGATTGGTGTCACACTTTTTCTCCATCCCTAGCAAACACAGCTGATTAATCAAATTGCATTCTAAACTGAAGATCATGATTAGGTGATTATTGGAGTCAGGTGTGTTAGCTGGGGCTGGGGCAAAACTGTGACACCAATCAGGCACTCGAGGACTGGAATTGCCCACCCCTGGTGTAGACCAATTAGGGTTTCTAATCTCTCCAAAAGAATGTGGTGATCAATGGTGTCAAAAGCAGCACTAAGGTCTAGTAACACGAGGACAGATGCAGAGCCGTGATCCGACGAACCATTAAAATGTAATTTACCACCTTCATGAGTGCAGTCTCAGTGCTATGATGGGGTCGAAAACCAGACTGAAGCATTTCATATACATTGTTTGTCTTCAGGAAGGCAGTGAGTTGCTGCGCATCAGCGTTTTCATTTTTTTTTTTGAGGTATGGAAGATTCAATAGAGGCCGATAGTTAAAAAGATATCCAGGTCAAGGTTGTGCTTTTACAAGAGAGAATTTACTGCTGCCACTTTTAGTGAGTTTGGTACACATCCAGTGGATAGGGAGCCATTTATTATGTTCAACATAGGAAAGCCAAGCACAGGAAGCAGCTCTTTCAGTAGTTTAGTTGGAATAGGGTCCAGTATGCAGCTTGAAGGTTTAGAGCCCATGGTTATTTTCATGAATGTGTCGAGATACAGGATTAAAAAACTTGAGTGTCTCCATTGATCCTAGGTCTTGGCAGTTCTGTGCAGACTCCGGATAACTGAGCTTTGGAGAAATATGCAGATTCAAAGAGGAGTCTGTAGTTTGCTTTCTAACGATCATGATGTTTTCATCAAAGAAGTTCATGAATTTATCACTGCTGAAGTGAAACCTGTCCTCTCTTGTTGAATGCTGCTTTTTAGTTAGCTTTGTGACAGTATCTAAAATAAATGTTGGATTGTTCTTATTCTCCTCAATTAGGTTGGAGAAATAGGATGATTGAGCAGTAGTGAGGGCTATTTGATATTGTACAATACTGTTTTTCCAAGCTAGACGGAAGACTTCCAGTTTGGTGGAGCGCCATTTTCGTTCCAATTTTCTGGAAGCTTGCTTCAGGGCTCGAGTATTTTCTGTATACCAGCGAGTAAACTTCTTGTGAAAAATGTTGTTTGTTTTTAGGGGTGCGACTGCATCTAGGGTATTACGTAAGTTTAGATCCTTAGGTGGTTAACCGATTTTTGTACTCCGACGTCCTTGGGTAGGTGGAGGGAGTCTGGAAGGGCATCTAGAAATCTTTGGGTTGTCTGACAATTTTTGGCCCAGCTCTTGATGATCCTTTGTTGGGGTCTGAGCAGATTATTTGATGCGATTGCAAACGTAATAAGATGGTAATCCGATAGTACAGCATTTTAAGGAAAAACATTTAGATCCACAATATTTATTCCAAGGGACAAAACTAGATCCAGTTTTGACAGGGATTATCCAGTTGCTGTACATTTCAATGACCTGAAGCATGACATTTCCACCTTTTAGATTTTGTGGCATAGAGAAAGTTCAGATATCAGACAGGGGAGGAGATATTAATAATACTCTGAGTAAAAGAGAATGTTTTTGGATTTTCACCCTACAGACATTATTTCCTAAAGGACTTAATGATGAAATGCCTATGTATGTTATGTTGTGAATTTGAACATGAAATATGTGTCTATTGTAGATTATTCTGCCGTTTTTTGTACGATGTACCCAATGACTAATGAAAACTTGCTATGTCCTCATTGAGGTTTTACAGACGTGTTCAATACGCCTTATTTATACACTTTTGTAATATTTATGAATTGCATATTGTTATATTTGGTAGCACTTATTTGTTTTTCCTTTGCCTCCAAACCCCTTCGATGTGTAGAACGGATATGGGTGGGGCCAGGTCTACATAAGGGTACAATTTTTTTTTAAATCACAAAAGCTCTGACGAAGGCCGTGAGGCCGATACGTAAGCTTATTGAATATCGGTAATACTATCAAGAGCAGTGTGCGGTTTCCTTTTTCCTTCATTTTGGTCAATTTAAATTTGCTGTCATAAATGTTAGCAACACCTCCGCCTTTGCGGGATGCATGTAAATAAATGAGATGCCCCATTTAACACAGTAAATTCATGAGGCTTGAGCCATGTTTCAGTCAGGCCAATCACATCAAGATTATGATCAGTGATTAGTTCATTGACTGTTGGTTTCTTGAGGAGGGGAGTGACTCGGGACATTTTGAAGTCAGAGGGGACGCAGCCAGTGGTCAGGGATGAGTTAATGAGTGAAGTGAGGAATGGGAAAAGGACTCCAAAGATGGTTTCCCCTCCAGGGAGGAGGGGATTGGGTCGAGCGGGCAGGTTGGTGGGTGGCCGGACTTCACTAGTTGCAGCATTTCATCTGGAGAGCGAGGGAAGAAAGAGATCAAGGCGTAGGGTCGTTCTATTTGAGTGGGTCCAGTGGCTCAATAGGCTAAGTGAATGAAAAGTGGATGTCGTCTAGGGAGGGAGGGGTGGACGATTAAGGAGGAAGGAGTTTCCTAGAAGAAGCCTATTTTAATTCTTCATTTCTTAACTAACTCATCACCATGCTTTTTGAAAGATAGCTTTTCTTCAATCCAGATGCTCAAATATTATAGGCAGGGACATGATCAATGATGGCACCATCCAAAGTAAGTATGAATAAATCATCAGATGCGTTTTTACGTGATTTGGAAAATAACATATACTTGGTGTTACTTGCATTAAGTACCAATTTCAGTTCAACAAAGGCTTTCTGCAGGGCAATAAAGACAGATTCAAGTTCTGAAAGAGCCTGGTCAGCTGTGGGGGCAATAGCATACACCACAGTGTCATCTGCATACAGGTGAAAGTATATATTTTTTTACAGATAATCCAATATTTGGTCATTTAAATAGTGAAAAGAACCGGACCAAGAATCGATCCATGTGGGACACCCTTTGTTATGTCAAGAAACACTGATTTTTACACCGTTAGTAAAAACACTGTGTTCTGTCCTTTAAATAATTTTCAAACCAGCTACACACAGTCTGGTCCAGGCCAATTGATGAAGCCTCTGAATAAGTAATGAATGAGCCACAGTGTCGAAGGCTTTAGACATGTCAATGAAAAGGACCACACAATGTTTATTTTTATCTGGTCTGGAACCTGACTGGTGTACATTTAGAATATATTTTGTAGTTAAAAAGTATCTAAGTTGAGTATTTACCAAGGTTTCTAGAATTCTTTCTGGTCAGTGGTGGTTGGTGGTATTTATTTTTTATTTTTTGAGCATGGTCTTGTTTCTATTACAGCATATTGGATGACTGTCACTCATTCACCAAGCTCAATGTAACATGGATAGGTTTAGGCTACTTACTGCATGATACTCAAATTGTCCATATAACTATCAC
Source organism: Salvelinus fontinalis (assembly GCF_029448725.1). Lineage (NCBI taxonomy): Eukaryota > Metazoa > Chordata > Actinopteri > Salmoniformes > Salmonidae > Salvelinus > Salvelinus fontinalis. The sequence goes on from NC_074705.1 coordinate 16,520,000, forward strand.
GAGGTTGCTACAACCTGCCCTATGAATGAAAGTAAACAACAGGTCGAGAGTAATTTGAGTAATCAAGATGACAGCCATTGACACATTTAATACCACCAACAGTTGCGAACTAGAGTTTCTATTAAACAAATTCAGGTAATGTTTATCCCCGTTTCGTTCTGTTTGCTTCCATTTAAGAAACGTTTTTCAACAGAATCAGCAGAATGAATACACCCCTGATCACACAAACACAGTTCACTTTCATAGCATACAGATCATTGTGTAAATCCTTCTCGCATCTATGCACTTTCCTCCTCTCAGCTTTTCCCTTTGCTTGTGGACTTCAGTGCACAACACATCAGGTGTCTGTGACCAGGTGAAAAAAACTTTCCAAGCCAAACCTTCATATCATAACCGGTAACCACTACACAAAGACTACATCGTTGTCACCATATTAGCTAACGTCAAGTTAACAACATAGCTACTAGAACTAACGCGTTAGTAAATCTTGCAGTACACCGACGGGCCCCGGTGGCAATAAATTAATAAAAACAAAATCTTACCTTGACTTGGAACAGTTCCAGTGTTGGATATCCATAGCCAAACAGGTAACATAGCATCCCTCTCTGTTAGAGCCAGGTGTTTGAGTAGGCTAAAGTAGCTAGCTAGCTGCATTTGCTAGCTAAGTAAGTGACAATAAAAGTGAAAACAAAAACAAAAATGAAAACACTCTCACTCGCTTCTCCTTAATTTTTGAAGAAATGAATTTGTTCAAAACTGTTCAACTATTGTCTTTCTCTTTGAGCATAATACTACCACATTTTATGCACTGCAGTGCTAGCTAGCTGTAACCTATGCTTTAAGATTCATTCTCTGATCCTTCGATTGGGTGGACAACATGTCAGTTGATTTCATTCTGTAAGAGCTCTGATAGGTTGGAGGACGTCCTATGGAAGTTGTCATAATTACTGTGTAAGTCTATGGAAGGGGTTGAGAACCTCGAGCCTCCTAGGTTTTGTATTGAAGTCAATATACCCAGAGGAGGACAGAAGCCAGCTGTCCTCTGGCTACACCATGGTGCTACCCTACAGAGTAATGTCAAGGCTACTTTAGACCTTCATTTGTGAATATATTTAGTATAGTTTTATCTAAAATTACCAACTTTTTTTATGTTACACTATTTTTATTTTTATGAAATTTACTGAGGAGGATAGTCCTCCCCTTCTTCCTCTGAGGAGCCTCCACTGTTGCTAGTGTAGAGAGTTTGAAAATGGGGAGAATTATTTAGGTCACACTGGTCACCACCTTTGTGAAGGGGGAATATATGGGCCGCCTTCAAGACCCCCCTTCCAGACCTTGCCGAGATAAAATGCTGATTAAAAACATCATTTATAAAAAAAAATCTCAGTAGTGATGCCAGTCTGACACAACTTTCTTAGACAAGGAAGGAGAGTCATTTCCACGCTTTAGACGGATCACCAGCAGAGTCTGAGATAGAACTTAAAAAGTATCTAGGTTTAGCTTTCTTGATTGAGGAAGTTTCCTGATAAACTGCCAATAAGATACAGTCAGTTTTTCTAGCCTTGGCCCAAGCCTGATTTATCATCATAACAAGATCTGAATGTTCTGTAGAGAACCAAGGATTTGTTATATTTTTTACTCTAGGGCGTTTAACGGGAGCGTGTTTGTCCGCCAGAGAGATAAAATAGAAATAGCACTCCCCCCATATTTTGGTTAGGCTTGTGTCTGCCCTCCCCATGCACCCCCAACCCATATTTTGGTGAGGCCTGCCTCCCCCCTCCCATGCACCCCCACCCCATATTTTGGTGAGGCCTGCCTCCCCCATCCCATATTTTGGTGATTCTTGCCTTGCAGATATGCATCCCAGCCCGCCCCAGCATGGGGTGTGCAAATGGCATGATTTCATGATTTAGAAACTCCATCCTTCTCCTTCCTGCATTACACACCTCAGTAGCCTGCAGTCCACTTCCTAGCAATTAGCGCTCACTTCATTACATGTTGGGTTGTTCCTAATGTAGCTCCTGTGTTTATGCACTATTACCTTGATGGATGTCTATCCCACAATTAGACATAATTGGCATATCAATATGCAGAAGCTAAATGGATTAACCTTCTCTAAAACTAATGAGCACTCCCATGACCAGCTGGGGAATGGACCAGAATTAGCATTTGTCATTTTTGGGGGTTTGATGATAGTATAGAAATAAATAATTTAATAAGGGGTTAGGGGGGTATTTCCTTTGTCTTTGGTAACTTAACCCCAAGATTGTATGCATGTAAAATATGTATTAAATGTAGAGATAATCTACTAAGTAGCAGGGATTGTTGATAGTATTGGTTCATGCAGTAACATATTAAAACAGGCAACATGAAAAGGTATGCACAACAATGCTACAATACTACTAACAACACTGTACTACCAGTATACTGTACATCCTTATACCATTGGAAATATATCGGATTCCCTGATTCCTTCTAGTCTAGTTGCTAGTTTGGGCACCGCTCCAGTGAGAAGCGTTAGCTACCTAGCTGATTAGTTACAGAGAATATTGACCGACCAACCTGACTGTGTTCAGTACCTTCTAACCCTGATTTCCGTGCATTCATTTTCAGAACTCTTTGTAATCTAATCACCGACAGCAGCCTAGGTGGTGCTGGGTTTGGTTGCTGGCAGGGAATGATTTGTGGATGTTCCTCTACATACCCTGAAAATCCAGGAGGACGCATTGATTTGCGTTCTCTGCCAGATTCCCGTATTGAGGGGAGATGTGTGTGTGTGTGTGTGTCAGCTGAATCACCATCAGCAAAGAGTCTTGTTAAACATCTGGCCTCTGACACCAGGGAGACTCAGATACCGGCAGCTTTAGCGGAGCGATCCGTCTACCGTGCCAAACGCCGAAACACATCTGACAACCTACTCAAGTAGCAGCATACTGCATGATTCATTCTGGATATACTTTCTTCTTTTAGGAAACAGAAGTATTGGAAGAAGAGATATCATTGCAGTGCTGCAGCATTATAAATGCTGAAAGAAGAGGAATGATTGCCTTGTTGAAATCATGGTATATTTTATCACTTGTCGAAGTGGGTGAAATATTTTTGACAAAATACGAAGACGTATAAGACAATGGTTATTAACCATATGGAATAAATATGATATACTAATGCTGTACATTTTTGATCAAATCAGCCTTGACTGTTTAGCTCAGATTGTTTGTGTCAGAAGATTCAGAAACACCTCCTTCCTTTTGCACCTAGCCTCTTCCAGGTTATGACCCATCCGTCTCTTTATATTAGGCCTGGGGTATTGTTGCAGGGCTCATTACATACACTGTCTGTGATATGAGCTTGACGTTCACATCAAGTGACAGATGTAAAGCTTGACTAATTCACACTGACACTTGGCATGAAGGTACTGAAATGGCAGACTTCGTCCCCCACTGTTTGTGTTGTTATACTAAGCAACTTATTTGGACAACCGCTGCTTCAGTGTGCACAGACGTGGTGGATTTGAAATACTTAAATTTTGTCACTTTTGTCACATTGTTTCTCGTTCCCCCTCTCCCTCTTTCTACAAGGACATGTTAAACTAGCATAGCGGTGGTCCTGCCAGCAGACTGCAGGTACAGTAATAGGGATTGAGAGCTGTATGCGTCAACCTTAATTACCTTAAATAGCAGCCCCTCGGGCTTCTTTTTACACTCCGTGTGTCTCTGATTTGACAGATTGAAAAGGTAGCTAGAGAGGCGAGGTATGAGACTTTTCAGCCTATGAATTAATTGTACAGGAACTAAACCATGACCGCCAACCCCAGATAGGGAACTTTAGTGACCAGAAAGGTCTGGTCACACTATTGTAACTAGCTTCACTAAGGACTGATTCCTTAGTCGTATTCCTAAATAACATGCAGTAATAGTTACCGGTATTCAACTCTGTCTCAAGCTGGTGACCTTGTTCTGAGCATCATAGTGGTTTGGAAATCAAATAAGCATTGTCGTATACAGTACATCTCAAATCATGCCAATTTACCTGGTCTTACATGTTCCAGGTTCAGTTTGAAGCATTGCACTTTAATCCCACTCATTTAGGTCCCTTTTCAGTCTGGCGGCAGCCATACCAACTCTGTGAGAAATGGACAATAAGTTGCAGCTTCAAGTTATCAAAGAGATCCATCAAAGGGCTTTACACTTTTCAAGAAGTGGATAAAAGGCTAGTTTTCAGCCAGAAAAGTAGCTTGTTGGAAGAAAAAAAAGAGAAACAGCTTCATAAATAAGAGAAAAGGAGAAATAAGAAATAGAAGGCTAAATAGAAGGGAGTGCTTAAGAAAAGAAAGCTGGCTGGCGTTTCTTTTTTCATGTTCAAATGATTTCAATCCCAAATCACATCCTATAACCTTGTTAGCATCTGAGCTGATTTCCATATTAACAACCTCTTCAGAACCTTCAAAGTCTTGAATAATTGACAACAAATGAAATGTTTTGATTGTCGCCGGTCGGCACATAGTATGTTTAATGTTTTATATGTGGCTGGCTGCTTCCTCCTAGCTAATTATGCAGATGATGCATTTGTCGGCTAGCTAGACCCCCGTCCCTTCCTGTCCCTCCCTGCCCCTTCCTCTCCCTCCGATCTATCGGTACTTGGTTCAACGTTTTCAGACTGGAGCGCACACACGCATGCATACTCGCGCACACATACACACACACACACAAGCTAGTAATTAACTAGAGGAATGCTCAATGACCTGCACCAGTCAAACATCTGCCAATAAAACCATTGTTTAGCCACAGAAGTATTGGGATAATTAACATTTTAAATGAGCTCTTAGTTAAAAAGCGAACAGTCTTATTCATAGTGATGGTGTTGTAATAGCTAGGTCAGCATTGGAGAGGACTGAGTTATTGATGACACACACACACACACAGTTATTGATGACTGTCTGTCAAAGCCATTTACTGCATTTAATCTACATTTCTTAGTATGATGTGATTATGTGGACAGTACACACAGAGGAGGGGTAGAGTTACAGTTAATATAACATGGATTGATTGAGGATACAACTGCTGATATGGAATGACAGCGATCATGTCCAAAGGAGACAGATAGCGAGAGAGCTTGCGTGTGTTCTATAAGTGGATGCATGTGTAAGCTTATTTGTGTGTGTGTGTGTGTGTGTATCCATATGTGAGTGTCTCTGCATATACTGTATGTGTTTGAAACAGATGAGAGTCAGTGCCCAGTCAGGTCTGAGTATGTATCCTGAAGACACTGTCAGGCAGGATTGATTTCCACTTTCCCATTTTATACAAGTGTTCCTGTAATACAGCTGACCCCCACATTGCGTTACCTTGTCATTCTGCGAGACAGATCAAAGAGAGGATGAGCTGGAAATAGCCAGACTATGACCTTGAACTCAGAGCAGAACGGAGGAGTGACAGAGGAAGTGAGGAGCACAGCACACACACACACACACACACACACAGAGCAAAATAGGAAAATTCTGTTAATGATTATTTTGCCATGGGAACAGTAGAGGGCAGACCAACACTGTTAAAAATAGGAAAAAATGGCTGGTTTTTGGCTGACCACAAACACATTGGGTTTCTCTGAAACATAGTGTTGGGTTTGACATTCTAAGTCTCAACTGACCTGGCTGTATACAGATATATATGTTAAATATCAAATATATTTGTTAAATGTAGAAATTATATCATGATTGATACATATAGTGAACTACACTCACTGTACAAAACATTACGAATACCTGCTCGTTCAATGACATAGACTGACCAGGTGAATCCAGGTTAAAGCTATGATTCAGTGTAGATGAAGGGGAGGAGACAAGTTAAAGAAGGGTTTTTAAGCCTGAAGATAATTGAGACACGGAATGTGTGTGTGCCATCCAGAGAGTGAATGGGCAAGACAAAATATTGTGGTTCCTTTGAACGGGGCATGGTAGTAGTAATGACGGTCAGTGCTGTATAAGATGAGACAGGACAATTTTTGGTATTTTTATGAGCATGCCCTTTTTATTTCTATTACAGCATGATGGATGACTGCCATTCACATTCCATTAACCCAGCACAATGTAACATCGACAGGTTTAGGCTACTACATGATACTAACATTTTCCCTATACCCATCATGATGTGGCTACAACCTAGCCTACGAATGAAAGTTTACAACGTAGGTGCACAGGTCAAGAGACATTTGAGTAATCAAGGTGACAGACATTGACACATTCCATACCGCCTTGCACACTCTTGCCTTATCTTGCTGATCTTTGGTGTAATCACTAGTCCGACAGTTGCAAAGGAAAGTTTCTATTGGACAAATTCAGGTATGTTTTTCCCGCTTGTGTTCCATTTGCTTCCATTTTAAAATAAGTTTTAATCGGCGGAATGAATACACACAAACACAGAACTAGCAGTCTCATATAAAGGGCATGATTACTTTGCTCGTTACATTTATAATTCCTTCTCTCATCTACGCTCCTTCCTCCACTCACCTTTGCCCTTTGCTTGTGGACTTCAGTGCCTGTGACCAGGCGAGAACCTTTCCAAGCCAAACTTTCATACCGTAACCGCTACACACAGCCTACACTGTTTTCACCATATTAACGTCATAGACATAGCTACTAGAACTAACGTGCTATCATGGAGTACAGTATACAGTATACAATCATGCAGTACAGTATACAGCAAGCAGTTTAGCAGTTTCACCAGTAGGCCCCGGTGGCAATAAATTAATGAAACCCAAAGCTTACATTGACTAGGAAGAGATCCAGTGTTGGATAGCCCTTGCCAGCTAGCTAACATAGCATCCCTCTCTGTTTGAACAAGGTGTTGAAGTAGTCTAAACTAGCTAAATTCATTTTCGAAGTCAGTGAAAGTGAAACAAAATACAGTTACATACACTTATGTTGGAGTCATTAAAACTAGTTTTTCAACCACTCCACAAATTTCTTGTTAACAAACTATAGTTTTGGCAAGTCGGTTAGGACATCCACTTTGTGCACAACACAAGTCATTTTTTCCAACAATTGTTTACAGACAGATTATTTCACTTATAATTCACTGTATCACAATTCCAGTGGGTCAGAAGGTTACATACACTAGGTTGACTATGCCTTTAAACAGCTTGGAAAATTCCAGAAAATGATGTCTTCAGAAGCTTCTGAGAGACTAATTGACATCGTTTGAGTCAATTGGAGGTGTACCTGTGGATGTATTTCAAGGCCTACCTTCAAACCCAGTGCCTCTTTGCTTGACATCATGTGAAAATCCAAATAAATCAGCCAAAACATCAGAAAAAATATTGTAGACCTCAACAAGTCTGATTCATCCTTGGGAACCAATTTCCAAATGCCTGAAGGTACCATGCTCAACTGTACAAACAATAGTATGCAAGTATGAACACCATCGGACCACGCAGCTGTCATACCGCTCAGGAAGGAGATGCATTCTGTCTCCTAGAGATGAACGTACTTGGTGCGAAAAAGGCAAACCAATCCCAGAACAACAGCAAAGGACCTTGTGAAGATGCTGGAGGAAACAGGTACAAAAGTATCTACATCCACAGTAACACGAGTCCTATATCGATATAACCTGAAAGGCCGCTCGAAGCCACTACTCCAAAATCGCCATAACAATTCCAGACTACGGTTTGCAACAGCACATGGGGACAAAGATCATTCTTTTTGGAGAAATGTCCTCTGGTCTGATGAAGCAAAAATAGAACTGTTTGGCCATAATGACAATCGCTATGTTTGGAGGAAAAAGGGGAAGGCTTGCAAATTGAAGAACACCATCCCAAACGTGAAGCACGGGGGTGGCAGCATCATGTTGTGGGGGTGCTTTGCTGCAGAAGGAACTGGTGCACTTCACAAAATAGATGGCATCATGAGGATGGAAAATTATGTGGATATATTAAAGCAACATCTCAAGACATCAGTCAGGAAGTTAAAGCTTGGTCACAAATGGGTCTTCCAAACGGACAATGACCCCAAGCATACTTCCAAAGTTGTGGCAAAATGGCTTAAGGACAACAAAGTCAAGGTATTGGAGTGGCCACCACAAAGCCTTGACCTCAATCCTATAGACAATTTGTGGGCAGAACTGAAAAAGTGTATGCGAGTAAGGAGGCCTACAAACCTGACTCAGTTACACCAGCTCTGTCAGGAGGAATGTGGGAAGCTTTTAGAAGGCTACCCGAAACGTTTGATTCAACAATTTAAAGCCAATGCTACCAAATACTAATTGAGTGTATGTAAACTTCTGACCCACTGGGAATGTGATGAAAGAAATATAAGCTGAAATAAATCATTCTCTCTACTCTTATTCTGACATTTCACATTCTTAAAATAAGGTGGTGATCCTAACTGACCTAAAATATTTTCTTTCTCTTTGAGTCAACTAATCACCAAATGTTATGCACTGCAGTGTTAGCTAGCTGTAGCTTATGCTTTCAGTACTAGATTAGTTCTCTGAACCTTTGATTGGGTGGACAACATATTAGTTAATTTCATGCTGCAAGAGCTCTGATAGGTTGAAGGATGTCCTCCGGAAGTTGTCATAATTAGTGTAAGTCTATGGAAGGGGACGAGAACCATGAGCCTCCAAGGTTTTGTATTGAAGTCATTGTACCCAGAGGAGGACTGAAGCGAGCTGTCCTCCAGCTACAACATGGTGCTACCCTACAGAGTTCTGCTGAGGCTACTGTAGACCTTCATTGCAAAACAGTGTGTTTTAATCAATTATTTGGTGATGTAAATATATTTAGTATAGTTTTATCAAAAAATAATACTTTTTAAAATATTTAACAATTATTTTTTTATTTTTTTATTCACTGAGGAGGACGGTCCTCTCCTTCCTCTGCCGAGGAGCCTCCACTGGCTAGTAGGTGCCAGGCGCACCGGTTTGTGTCAAGAAGTGCTGGAGTTTTCACGCTCAACAGTTTCCCTTGTGTATCAAGAATGGTCCACCAGCCAACTTGACACAACTGTTGGACGCATTGGAGTCAACATGGGCCAGCATCCCTGTGGAACGCTTTCGACACCTTGTGGAGTCCATGCCCCGATGAATTGAGGCTGTTCTGTGGGCAAAAGGGGGCAGTGCAACTCAATATTAGGAGCGCTCTTAATGTTTTGTACACTCAGTGTATATGATTTAAAGCAAACTGTAAAAACAGACTGTCAAATCTGCTCCTAATAAGATAAGAGTCTTACAGAAACTGTAACATTGGAGTTCCGACTACACCAAACCGAGAGAGAGAGAGAGAGAACAGGAGGGGAATGAGAGCCAGAACGGGAGAGCCCCAGCTGTGAGAGACTGCTCTCTCTCTCTCTCTCTCTCTGAGATATTTGGTTCATTATAGTTCCCTGGAGAGTATGCATCCTGTGAATGAGGCCCATTGCCAGGCCTTTGCTTGCATTGTGGTGGAGTGAGACTGAGTGAGAAACTGTCTTTAGGACACTGTTTGGCAGTTCCACAAACACATTTCCAAAAGACAACAGTAGTGCTGTGAGGGAGGTCGTGTTGGAGAGGACATGTAGTTGTGGATCTGTGGACATCAGAAGCGTGTGGATGAGGTGCTGTTCATGGTGGGAATAGAACTCCAATCATGCTGTCATCTATATCAATGACCTACTATAATGGTGTTTTAATCAGGGCATGGTTCATACATTGGCCTTTCACTGTAACACATTTTTTAAAATATTTTTCGGAATATTTTCGGGGAATATTTTTTCACAAGTACAGTATATTCTTCTTCATTTCCATAGCTTTGAACACTCAGATTTTTACTGTGTCTCATTTAATTTAGCTCTAAGGTTTGTAGTAGTCTATTTTCTTCTCTCCCCTGCACAATTATCTGTCTCTAATATTTCCCATTGCTTAAGCTCGCTGACGATTTTGGTTAGGAACTCATAAATAATTTACTGAAAGAGCGGCTGGAAATTCATGTGCAATTTGCAGCTGCTAAAATCCGGCTATTGTTTCCTGGGCTGGTCGACAGAACTACAGATAGAATCTTAGAATGTTAGACAGTCACTTTGTACAACATGATCTAAAATTCTAACAGTCCCTCCCTGACAGGCCAGACAATCATTAGTGGGCGAACTGCAAGTCACTGTCCACTAAGGGCTACAAGCTGTCTCCAGCTATCATTTTATATATCAGAGAGACCCACATCTTCCTAATATATTTTGATACTGTTTGGTCACATTTACGCTGTTTCACCGTGAAAGCGTGTTGGATTAAACAATGCTATGTAATGAATAATTTAATATGAGCATTATGGCATATCCTATTTGCATCAACTGCAGTCTCCCTACTACAACACATTTTCATAAATACATTCAATATGAACATTTTGACTTTTACCCCACCAACCTAATTCTTCATGAAGGTAGTTTTACTGATTTGATATGATTATTTTGAGAACTGATTTGCCCCTGAAATAATCCTGAATGTCCATGTTAAAGTGTGATATTGTTTACCGTGGTTCTTCTGGGGGAGAGGCTGAGTCAGGGAGTTAAGGTTAGGGATATAGCATGGGGGGCGAATAGTCCCCGCCAGCAGCTCCAGGTGCAACCTATCCCTCAGTGGCTCCACGGTCCGGGTAAATGCACCCTCACAGTTTGATCTCTCCTCCCCTGGACAGGTGGCCAGTCCTCTGGTTCAGAGGTTCCCCCTTCCCTCTCCCATCACCCTCTCTCCCCTCTGTCTCTCTACCCTCTGTCTCCCCTCATCCTTCTTCCCCTCTGTCTCCTCACCCAGCACCCCTGAATCTGATACACTGTGGGGAACCCAGCCAAGCCTGGCAGCGGATAAATGACCCCACAATCCACCATCTTAACAGTTGTCGTACGCAGCAAACAGGAGACGGCTCTATAGTAGTGTGTGCTTGTGTGTGTGTTTGACGGCTATGGGGAAATAAAACAACATTTTCTCCCCAGCAGCTCCCAGCTCCCTTCCTATACCCTGACCTATTTTGAGGATGTATCTCTTAGCAGAAAGATTAAGGCTGTTTAATGGTAGGTGACACAGCAGTGTCCTGCAGTGATTTTCTTGCTTAATCCTTAGCATCTTCGGTAAAAGAGCTTTCAGAAGAAATTTTGTGAGTTTTTGGCATGTACCCCTTGAGGGAATGCGGGATTGTCAGAGAGCATTTTTCGATTCTTGGAAGCTATTCCTCAGGAGAGTCATGGAGGGCTTCTCCCTTCAGTGAGTTAGTTAAGAGAGTCAGGAATAGTTGCCAAAATAATTCCACCTAAAGCTCTGTTGGAAATTACAAACTGTTTCTTCTATATTAGTCTGTCACCTTGCCTCAAACATCTCTGGAAACACTATAAAACGAAGACCACTGAAGTGAAGCATTTCCTTACGAGGGGCTCTTAAGAAGAGGAGACTATGTCCTGGGGCTATTTGGTGCCATGCTCAGAGACTCACAGCTGAGGCCAGGGGATGTTTAGCAGCTACTGGGCTGTGACCATGTTGTGGAGCTGCCTGTGTGTGCCATGGAAGCAGAATCAGATGCCCACTCTGGCCCTTATCCTATCCTCCTCTCAGGAATTAACAAATACAACAAAATAGTATTTTCTTGCCAAACAAATGTGAAGTTAAATGCCAAGCTTTCTCAAAGTTGTTTTGTCAAATCAAATCATCAAATCAAATGTTATGGTTAGTAGATGTGAATGCGAGTGCGGCGAAATGCTTGTGCTTCTAGTTCCCGCAGTGCAGTCATATCAAACAGGTCATCTAACAATCCACAACAACTTCCTAATACACACAAATCTAAAGGGGTGAATGAGAATATGTACAAGTAAGTATTTGGATGAGAGTGGCCGAGCGGCATAGGCAAGGTGCAATAGATGGTATAAAATGCAGTATATACATGTGACATGAGTAATGTAAGATATGTAAACATTATAAATAAAATACAGTATTTACATGTGATATGAGAGTGTAAGATATGTAAACATTATTAAAGTGACATTATTTAGAGTGGCATTGTATAAAGTGACTAGTGATCCATTTATTAAATTGGCCAGTGATTGGGTCTCAATGTAGGCAGCAGCCTCTCTGAGTTAGTGATGGCTATTTAGCAGTCTGATGGCCTTGAGATAGAAGCTGTTTTTCAGTCTCTTGGTTCCAGCTTTGATGCACCTGTATTGACTTCGCCTTCTGGATGGTAGCAGTGTGAACAGGCAATGGCTTGGGTGGTTGATGTCCTTGATGTCAGTGAGGGCAGGTAGTTTTCCCCCGGTGATGCATTGTGCAGACCGCACCACCTGCTGGAGAGCCTTGCGGGTTGAGGGTGGTGCAGGGCTGTGATACAGCCCGACAGGATGTTCTCGATTGTTCATCTGTAAAAGTTTGTCAGGGTTTTGGGTGACAAGCCAAATTTCTTCAGCCTCCTGAGGTTGAAGAGGCGCTGTTGCGCCTTCTTCACCACACTGTCTGTGTGGGTGGACCATTTCAGTTTGTCTGTGATGTGTATGCCGAGGAACTTAAAACTTTCCACCTTCTCCACTGCTGTCCCTTCAATGTGGATGGGGGGTGCTCCCTCTGCTCTTTCCTGAAGTCCACAATCATCTCCTTTGTTTTGTTGACGTTGAGTGAGAGGTTGTTTTCCTGACACCACACTCCGAGGGCCCTCACCTCCTCCCTGTAGGCTGTCTCGTCGTTGTTGGCAATCTAGCCCCCTACTGTTGTGTCGTCTGCAAACTTGATTGAGTTGGAGGTGTGCATGGCCATGCAGTCGTGGGTGAACAGGGAGTATAGGAGGGGGCTGAGCACGCAGCCTTGTGGGGCCACAGTGTTGGCCACAGTGTTGAGGGTCAGTGAAGGGGAGATGTTGTTTCCTTCCTTCACCACCTGGGGGAGGCCCGTCAGAAAGTCCACGCCCCAATTGCACAGGGCGCGGTTGAAACCCAGGGCCTCCAGCTTGATGATAAGATTGGGGGGTACTGTGGTGTTGAATGCTGAGTTGTAGTCAATGAACAGCATTCTTACATAGATATTCCTCTTGTCCAGATGGGATAGGGCAGCGTGCAGTGTTTTTTATTTATTTATTTATTTCCCCTTTATTTAACCAGGTAGGCCAGTTGAGAACAAGTTGTCATTTACAACTGCGACCTGGCCAAGATAAAGCAAAGCAGTGGGACAAAAACAACAACACAGAGTTACACATGCGATAAACAAACGTACAGTCAATAACACAATAGAAAAATCCATATACAGTGTGTGCAAATGTAGTAAGATTAGGGAGGTAAGGCAATAAATAGGCCATAGTGGTGAAATACTTACAATTGAGCAATTTAGTGTGATGGCGATTGTGTCGTCTGTGTACCTGTTGGGACGGTATGCAAACTGAATTGGGTCTAGGGTGGCCGGAAAGGTGGAGGTGATATGATCCTTGACTAGTCTCTCAAAGCACTTCATGATGACAGAGTTGAGTGCTACGAAGCGGTAGTCATTTAGTTCAGTTGTATTTGCCTTCTTGGGTACAGGAACAATGGTAGCCATCTTGAATCATGTGGGGACAACAGACTGGGATAGGGAGCGACTGAATATGTCCGTAAACACACCAGCCAGCTGGTCTGCGCATGCTCTGAGGACATGGCTAGGGATGCAGTCTGGGCCAGCAGCCTTGCGACTGTTAACACGTTTAAATGTCTTACTCATGTCGGCCACGGAGAAGGAGAGGGGGGGCCCTTAGTCCTTGGTAGCGGGCCGCGTCGGTGGCACTCTATTCTCCTCAAAGTGGGCAGAAGGTGTTTAGTTTGTCTGGAAGCAAGACATCGGTGTCCGTGACGTGGCTGGTTTTCTTTTTGTAGTTCGTGATTGCCTGTAGACCCTGCCACATACGTCTCGTGTCTGAGCCGTTGAATTGCGACTCCACCACCTTGTTCCTGTGGTTTGGTAGTCTTGATAAGGGCAACGTTAGTATTAACATTGTAATACATAGTCAGGTAAATTAATTACCGTGGCCTCCCGAGTGGCGTAGTGGTCTAAGGCACTGCATCGTAGTGCTAGCTGTGCCACTACAGATCCTGGTTCGGTTCCAGGCTGTCTCACAGCCGGCCGTGACCTGGAGACCCATTAGGTGGCGTACAATTGTCCAAGTTAGTTTGGCCGGCCGGGATGTCCTTGTCCCATTGCGCTCTAGCGACTCTTGTGGTGGGCTGGGCGCATGCACACTGACACGGTCGCCAGGTGTGTGGTGTTTCCTTCAAAGCATTAGTGCGGCTGGCTTCCAGGTTAAGCAGGCATTGTGTCAAGAAGCAGTGCAGCTTGGTGTGGTCGTGTTTACGAAGACGAAAAATAATAATATTACCAAATAATTCACATAAATAACATTTCAAGATATACTATCTTGTATACTGTACTAGTTGATCACATAGTACAACTATAGAAAACATGTTAACCTCCATGACACTAGAATACAGTATGTTGATGTTTATACTGAATTATGAAGTAGTACAGCTGGAGAGCAGACTCTGAGGTATCCCAGCCGAAGAACAGCAGGCCAGGTTCAGAGAAAGAAATAGAGAGCAAATTGTCTGGTCAGTTGCTACTCCTCTCTTTAAGATATAAGGGGTTGACCTCTATTATTCCATCTGTAAGGCCTGTTGCTCTCCATCTGTAAGGGCAATGTAATGTAATGGCTCCAGGATCTAGGAACTTCCCCCAATCAAATGTTCTATTAACCCAGTGCCATGTTACCTAATTGAGACTGGATGTGGTTAGATACACCAGTTTGTCATTTCTACTTATGTTTGGTAATGTCCCAGCTAGCACATAACGCTCTGAGAACATATGTTTCTTAGAGCTTGGTGAGAGCGTGGTTGTCGTATGGTTATTTTGCACACAACCTTCCCACGTTCTGGGAATGGTCCAGCATAGCTGCTTGGCTTTGGAACATTCTCAGTACAATTAAGGAACTTGACAAAATAACTTTATTTTCATGTTATTTCATTGATTTACCAGAACGTTTCCTAAAAGTTCAAACGTGGTTACATTTAATTACATTTTTAGTAATGTTCTAGGAACGTTCTCCAACTGGTTTGACCTTGGGAATGTTCTCAAATAGTTCAGCGAACGTTAAGAAACAACGTTCTTCTGTGGGAATTTCAATACAATTTCAAAACTTCAGCATAACGTTTCCTACAGACTTCCTCATGGTTCCATTTAAACCAATGTTCTCAAATTGCTCTGAGAACGTTAAGAAACAACGTTCTTCTGTAGGAATTTCAGTAATTCGGCATAACGTTTCCTACACGTTTTCTCTTGGCTCTAGTTAAAGTCATGTTCTCAGAAAACTTCCCATAAAACCACATTCTAAGAAAGTTATTTAAAAACATATGCGTTCCGCTCTCAGCATCAACAAACTCTCTCTCTCTCTCCTCAATCTTGTTAAGTGTGTTCAGGTGTGTTGGCTGCGCACACTGATCTTAATGAGTGCTTATTTGAATAGACTAAAATTAACAGCTTTGTATGAGTAAAAAAAAACACGGCATGATACAGTAGCTCCATCCGCAGTGGACTAATTCCCTGGATAGAGAACAGAAGATCATAGTTTCGAATATCGCTGATGCCGCGCCACAATAAAACATGTATGTGTTTGCAAGATTAATGCCTAAGCAAATTCATTTCCATGTGTCCTATCTGTGCTTCAAATGGTCAAAACAGTTAACCTAAGCTAGCAGTGTTATTAAAAGTCTTATTGAAACATTCAGTGAAACTTTCAAGTTATTCAAAACATCCAAATAACCTATAATTTCTGTTCTCAGAACAATTAAAAAATGTTCTGTTTTACCGGTCAGGAAATGTATGGCTTCATTCCCAGAACCAATGGGAAACCAAAAACGTACTTTTCCACAACTTCCAAGGAACCAAATGTGCTAGCTGGGGTGCTATTATGTGGTATTTACTGCAAGCGTCATATCAGGACATTTCTGACAGTTTGTGTAATTATTTAACAACTTCTGAGATTTTATATTTGATTATGTTCAGATTAGATTGTCTTTTTGTTCTGAGAATGTAGACTTGTAAGTAATGCTTTGGATTTCCTCATTTTTAAGCAAGTTGAGATATAGGGGTATCTCAACTTGCTTAAAAATCAGGAATATATATATATATATAAATCTGATATGTCCATTTATGTGTTATGCAACAAATTATTTATGTTAGAGATGCTTAATTTAGTGTGAACATTTAAATAGCCATGTTAAGTGTCATACAATGTACCATTTAACCTCAGACTCCCACACAAATGATAAATTATAAAGTTAATTTGATTTAATGTTTCTACTCCATTTCAACATATTTTTTGTTTCTTCAGTGAGGATAAAGACCGTCAAATATATTGTTAAATAGTTATGTTGCTTATGCCCCTTCCTGATGGTGTGTGTGAGTGTCTTATCTCCTTGAGAGGAGTAAAATGTTCTAATCTGGTCCCCAATAGACTTAAACTCTATCTCCAGTACGTTAACTGTTGTTCAGCATAATCCCAGAAACCAGCACCCGGCAAGTAGGTCATGTGGTCATGTTTGTCAAACCCAGCTGAAGTGAACATGACATTTTTCCTGGCTTAATTCAGAATAAAAAATGCATGCGATTTTGAACTTTAGATCTCCGGAGAGAGGCGTAAACAAGTATGAAATTAAGTGTCTTTTGAAATGCTGGGCCAGGGACGTGAATCGAATTGAGACGTGCGCATTATTCACGTTTACTGCCTTCGAGAAAGAGAGCGAGAGCGCGAGAGAGAGAGAGAGAATATATATATATATATATATATATATATATATATATATATATATATATATATATGTGAATATGGTACAATGAATGGGGATGACCAGTATAGTAATTATATAATATGTCTAGTATTATCAATACTCTTTAGAACTGCGTAGATTACAAATATTGTGGACCTCTGTAGCTCAGTTGGTAGAGCATTGCACTTGCAACGCCAGGATAGTGTATTCGATTCCCGGGACCACCCGTGCGTAAAATGTATGCAAGCATGACCGCAAGTCACTTTGGATAAAATAACCTGCTAAATCTAGTATGTTATTATGGTATATTGCGAAGTCATCACGCCTGCAGTCCTTGGTTCTATCCCAGTATAGAACCAGAGTTCTCTTAGCTGTCTCATTAGGAACAGCTAACTATGTTTGTCCCCATTTTAACAGTAGGTTACTCTCGGGTCATATTAATACCCAAGAAACAGAAAACATCCTGATAGCCCCCGGGATACTTTACCATCAGCCAGTTAGTTGTAGAGCAAATCTTACATTTTAATAAGAGCTTAATAATAATTTAATCTTGCCTTATTTGCAATGCACATTCAAGCCTAATACAAGTCTATTATGTGTTTTTAAATGTGTTTGACATTCAGTAACTGGATGACTGGTTGACTGGAGCACTGCTTTAACAAGGATACCATAATGCTCAACCATCAGGCCACAGAGCATGGATAATGGTGCGCTCCTGGGTTCAAATAGTATTTGTTATCATTTAAATACTTTTAGAGTTTGATTGGGTCTGCCTGAAGAGCTACATCATAGAGGTTTGCATTTTTGGGGACTCTTTAATTGGTTCCATTGAGCCAGGGAAGCTCAATCAAGTGCTGCAAATGTGTTTGAAATAAAACAAATACTACTTGAAACCCCATCGGGTACGGTGGACTGGGCTGCTGCAGTCAATTCTAGGACCACCTGACAGACAGTGTGACCTGAACAGACCAGACCAGACCAGTGGAACCTCCAGCCAGCCTCCCGATGAGGGATGGAACAGAGCAGGAAACTACAGGCCTTATCAGTGGAAATGATCCTGCAGCAGAGAGATACGTACAGGATTAGATGTTATTCCATTGTAATTTCCTCTGTGTGATGAATGGGTCGAGATACAGACCTTATTGTCTGTAGCCCTTTGAAGACCTCTCTGATTGTTACTTATCATCCATTTGCCATCAGGGCCTTTCTGACACATGTTAGCAATTGCTCTCTGACCGAAAGCATTCTGGCCCCACAGACACACACCATACACACACAAACACTGAGTCACACAATGTATAATATATATTTTGTATCCCAATGGTTCTGTCAACTGTGTTGTAGGTACATCCGTCATAATGTAACGTCCTGACCAGAGTTCTTATGTGTTTTGCTTGTTTAGTGTTGGTCAGGACGTGAGCTGGGTGGGAATTCTATGTTGTGTGTCTAGTTCGTCTGTTTCTGTGTCCAGCCTAATATGGTTCTCAATCAGAGGCAGCTGTCAATCGTTGTCCCTGATTGAGAATCATATATAGGTGTCTTGTTTTGTGTTGGGGATTGTGGGTGGTTGTTTCCTGTCTTTGTGTTTTGTCTGCACCAGAAAGGACTGTATCGGTTTGCCACATTTTGTTATTTTGTTATTTGTTAAGTGTTAAGTGTTCACTGTTTATTAGTGTTATTAAACATGTTGAGCACTGGCTACGCTGCGTGTTGGTCCGATCCCTGCTACACTCTCTCTTCTAGTGAAGAGAGGGAAGGCTGCCGTTACACATAAGCTACAAACTGTGTGTGTACAGCAGGTTGATGTTGGTTAGCCACTGTGAAAGCAGACCCTTTCTATGACAAAACCCCACAGCTGAGCTGCCACAGACAGACAGGGAAACAGAGAAGCACCGATCTCTGTAAAAGCCATGCAGCTGTGTCAGGTAATTTCACAGCCACAAACCCATGGTGTGCAGTCATGTTCCCCTGCAGCACCCCAGCCATGAACTAATTCATTACCTGTCTGAGACAGCCGTCGAGAGGACCGGGGACACGAGCGGTGGTGGGGGATGAAACACCGAAACACCTTCTGGAAACGCTAGCGTTAAACAAGCTATTTAGGGGGAGATATGTCTCCTAAACGCCACAGTGAAAACAGACAGTGATGTAAAGCTCCCAGTGAAATGGTTCGTCCTGGTCCTGGAGGCTAGAGGAAAGAGAGAGAGAGAGAGAGAGGAGGAGAGGGGGATGGAGAAAAAAAAGACCTATTGTGACAGACCTGGGTATCCTCAAATAGAAGCTAACCCGGGGAGGCACGCCAACTCACCTTGTAGCAACAGCAGTCAGAACCCCCCCCCCCCCCCCCCACACTGGCTCACCTCTGCTAGTCAGGCTGGGGTGAGGGGAACTGAGGGGAGCGAGGCCGCGAGCTGTCTGCCGTGACATTGCAGCGTTGCAGGGCTGGGGGAAGGAAGCTGGGGGGGGGGGGGCTGGGTGTCTGACAATGTGTCCCCCTCAACCTCCCTGCTGTGTGATAGCTGTCAGGGGGTGTGTGGGGGGACTGGGCCGGACCTGCCAGCACGCATCTGGCTGACAGGCGACTGGGAAGGTGCACTGCAAGCGCACGTCACTATCAATAACCTCTGCCGTGGACGATGGGTCAGGGACATACCCCTGGTACAAAACATACAGTCACCATGCACTCTCTGTGTTTGTGTGTGTGTGTGTGTGTGTGTGTGTGTGTGTGTGTGTGTGTGTGTGTGTGTGTAGTGGGGGCGGGGGGGTTGTCACCTAACACAGAATGATGTTTGCTAATACTGAGAGTCGTGAATTCATTTGGAAAAATACAGTGTATGAATAAATAGTAGTTTAGACTAACATGCAGGAGTACACACTATGAGATGAGGCAATATACTGACAAATAGATGCCGGTGAGAGGGGAGAGGTGGGACGTCATATGCTCAACTGTATCTTATTTGCCTGTTTGCTCACTCGGTCGATGGCAAACAGACAGACAGAAGTACACGCCAGTTTTGTTAGGTCAGTTTGAGAGAGAGAGAGTGGGAGAGGGGGTCGGGGAGGGCGACCGAGGGGAAGATGAATGATGCATTATGAGTGCTTACAGTCAACAGCCAGTCAGTCCACCACGCTGTCTAACATGTAGATCTGTTACAATCATTTCCAGAAAGTGAGGAAATCAACCTGAGTGTCTGTGAGACGTGTATTCCTGGCACATCCGGCCACACACACACACGGGCACACACCCACACACAGACATTCTCCCATACTGCCACAGTAAACAGATAGAATAGGTAAGCTCTGTAAGATGAGAGAATGTCAATGACGGCTAACACAGAAGCTCCAAACCACGGATCGATACATGACATTACACTTGGCTCTCTGAAAAGGGGCCTGTTTCAGTCTGTGAATATTACAGAACATCTTACTTTACAGTATAGTTGACACCTCCCTGGCTTTCCTTTTATTTCACCTTCATTTAACAAGGCAAGTCAGTAAAGAACTAATTCTTATGATGGCGTGTGTGGCGATAAATGCGTTGGTACCCTACATATTTACTGAAGTAAAATGTACAATTCTCAGGAGTAACACTAGCAACACCCAATCATTAGCCCTTTTTTTACCTCATCTCATTCATGGAATATGTATTAGACGTTTTACTACATTTTTTTCTGATTGCTTATCTTATCTTGTCTTTGAAACTATAGGCTATTTTTGCAAAACTCTACACACTAAGAGCAAAACCTTACACCAAACCAGCAAAACATTATATGTCTCCAGCAAAAGCAAACAATTCTTGCAAAACTCTTCAAACTCTTAAAATATATATTTTTTCTTCTTCAATACAGTACACACAAACCATCATTTGAATAAGCACACGAAGCACCAACTACGCACTGATAGTATAAATGAAAAACACTTGTGGCTTTTGCTTTTTCCGCGTGCAGGGCAGAGCAGTTTGCAATAAAGTTTTGTCATACATGTAGTAAACACACATACACACAGGTATCCAAATGTGTAAAGTATGGATGTGTGTTCCCGAACATAACACACTATCAATACAAATAAGGGGGAAAAGTAAATTATTTCTTCTCAAAAATGTTCTAACACTCCTCAAACAACAGTAGAAGAAAACAAAAACATTTGTGCTAGAAAAAGAAGAACAGGAAAAATTTTGGCTACATCTCGCCTTTGTGGGTCTTGCCATAAGACTTCCTCCACATCACATGTGACGTTGTCTTGAGCTAGGCAGCTTGGGAAGAGAGCCGTATCCATGCCTGGCATGACCCCTGATCCATGTCTCCACAAGTCCCCTCTATTGCCTGTAAAAGGGGTACGCGTTGGTGGGGCTGGCGATCCTACACCTTCCACGCCATGCAGAGAAGAATTCTTCATCAGGATTCAAGAACGGAGAGTATGGGGGGAGATTGAGTGCGATGAAAAGTGGGTGACTTGTGAACCACAGCAGCCCGGTGGAAACTAGATGATAACGTACCTGACCATTGAGAGACTTATTATTCTCTATTTTGGTTAGGTCGGGGTGTGACTAGGTTGTTTTATTTCTATGTTGGCCTGGTATGGTTCCCAATCTGAGGCAGCTGTTAATCGTTGTCTCTGATTGGGGATCATATTTAGGCATACCAGGCCAACATAGAAATAAAACAACTGTGTTTGTGGCATCTTGTTTATATGTAGTTGCCTGTGAGCACTCCATAGCTTCACGTATCGTTTGCTTTTTTTATTGTTTTGTGCGTTTCACGAATAAAGAGCTGTGGAACCCATATCACGCTGCGCCTTGGTCCCGAAAGTTATTTCGACGATCATGACAGAAGATCCCACCACACCAGTACCAAGCAGCGTGCCCAGGAGGAGAAGGTATCCTGGGCTTGGGAGGAGATCAAGGAGGAGAAGATATCCTGGACTTGGGAGGAAATAATGGGGAGGACATGAAAGCCTTCCTTGGAAGCAGACGCAAGGAGAGAAGGGAAGACAGCGACGACGCCGCGGTTCGCAGCCACAACGATAGCCACAAGAACAGCCCCAATAATTTTTTGGGGGGGGCACACAGGGTGGTCGGCGGAGTGAACCACAGCCAATCTGGGAGAAGATGGAGAAATTGGAGGAGAGTGAACGGAGAGAGTCAGAGACCGTCAGTGAGTTGATGGAGAAATTGGAGGAGAGAGAAATGAGAGAGTTGTTGTGTTGGTGTATGATGCACGACATTCGCCCTAAGGAGCGTGTCATCAGTTTGATGCCACCTGAGTCAGCTCTCCGTACTCGTCCTGAGGAGCATGCTAGCAGTCTGGTAAAAACTGTGCCGGCTCCACGCACCAGGTCTCCAGTACGCCTCCACAGCCCAGTACGTCCTGTGCTAGCTCTCCGCACTCGCCATGAGGAGCGTGTCATCTGTCCGGTACCATGTGTGCCGGCTCTATGCACCAAATCGCCAGTACGCATTCACAGCCCAGTACGTCCTGTGCCAGCTCCCCGCACTCGCCGTGCGAAGTGTGTCATCTGTCCAGGACAATTTGTGCCGGCTCTACGCACCAGACCTCCATTATGCCTCCACAGCCCAGTACGTCCTGTGCCTGCTCCTCGCACTCTCCCTGAAGTGCATGTTCCCAGACCGGTACGTCCTGTGCCTGCTCCTCGCCCTCGCACCGTAGTGCGTGTCACCAGTCCGGTGCCACCTGTGCCGGCTCCACGCACTAGGCCTCCAGTGTGCCTCCCCAGTACGGTACGTCCTGTGCCTGCTCCTCGCACTCGCCCTGAAGTGCGTGTCACCAGTCCGGAGCCACCTGTGCCAGCTCCACGCACCAGGCTACCGGCGACGGTCCCCAGTCTGGGACCTCCTGCGACGGTCCCCAGTCTGGGACCTCCTGCGACAGTCCACAGTCCGGAACCTCGTGCAATGGTCAACGTTCCGGAACCTCCAGCGAGGATCAACGGTCCGGAACTTCTAGGCTAGGCGGCCAGTCCAGCTCCAGAGCAGGAGCCTTCCTCTACGCCGATGCCCAGTCCAAGCACAGCGTCCAGTCCAGCTCCAGGGCAGGAGCCTTCCTCTGCACCGGTGCCCAGTCCAGGCATGGTGTCCAGTCCAGCTCCAAGGCCGGAGCCTTCCTCTCCGTCGGGGCACGGCGTCCAATCCAGCTCCAAGGCCGGAGCCTTCCTCTGCGCCGATGCCCAGTCCAAGCACAGCATCCAGTCCAGCTCCAGGGCAGGAGCCTTCCTCTGCACTGGTGCCCAGTCCAGGCACGGCGTCCAGTCCAGCTCCATGGCAGGACCTTCCTCTGCGCCGGTGCCCAGTCCGGGCACGGTGTCCAGTCCAGCTCCAAGGCCGGAGCCTTCCTCTGCGTCGGGGCCCACCGGTGCCCAGTCCAGGCACGGCATCCAGTCCAGCTCCATGGCAGGACCTTCCTCTGCGCCGGTGCCCAGTCCAGGCACGGTGTCCAGTCCAGCTCCAAGGCCGGAGCCTTCCTCTGCGTCGGGGCCCACCGGTGCCCAGTCCAGGCACGGCGTCTAGTCCAGCTCCATGGCAGGACCTTTCTCTGCGCCGGTGCCCAGTCCAGGCACGGTGTCCAGTCCAGCTCCAAGGCCGGAGTCTTCCTCTGCGTCGGGGCCCACCGGTGCCCAGTCCAGGCACGGCGTTCTACCCGGCTCCATGGCAGGACCTTCCTCTGCGCCGGTGTCCAGTCCAGGCACGGTGTCCAGTCCAGCTCCAAGACCGGAGCCTTCCTCTGTGTCGGGGCCCACCGGTGCCCAGTCCAGGCACGGCGTCTAGTACAGCTCCATGGCAGGACCTTCCTCTGCGCCGGTGCCCAGTCTAGGCACGGTGTCCAGTCCAGCTCCAAGGCCGGAGCCTTCCTCTGCGTCGGGGGCCAGTCTGGGCACGGCGTCCAGTCCAGCTCCAAGGCCGGAGCCCTCCTTTACGTCAGTGCCCAGTCCAGGCACGGTGTTCAGTACTGCTCCAAGGCCGGAGCCTTCTTCTGAGCCGGTGCCCAGTCCAGGCACGGTGTCCAGTCCAGCTCCAAGGCCGGAGCCTTCCTCTGCGTCGAGGGCCAGTCCGGGCACGGCATCCAGTCATGCTCCATGGCAGGAGCCTTCCTCTGCGCCGGTGTACAGTCCAGGCACGGTGTCCTGTCCCGCTCCAAGGCCAGAGCCTTCCTCTGTGCCGGTGCCTAGTCCAGGCCAACTCAGCTCCATGGCCGGAGCCTTCCTCAGCCCCGAGGCCCAGTTCGGGCACGGCGTTCTACCCGGCTCCATGGCCGGACCCGTGATGCTGGCGGATCCGCTAGCAGAGTGGGTACTTCGCCCCGCCCCGGAGCCGCCACCGACGCTAGATGCCCACCCGGACCCTCCCCTATAGAGTCAGGTTTTGCGGCCGGAGTCCTCACCTTTGGTGGAGGGGGTACTGTCACGCCCTGACCATAGAGAGCCTTTTAAATTCTCTATTTTGGTTAGGTCGGGGTGTGACTAGGGTGGGTAATCTAGGTTGTTTTATTTCTATGTTGGCCTGGTATGGTTCCCAATCTGAGGCAGCTGTTAATTGTTGTCTCTGATTGGGGATCATATTTAGGCAGCCATTTCCCCACTGTATTTTGTGGGATCTTGTTTATGTGTAGTTGCCTGTGTGCACTCCATAGATTCACGTATCGTTAGCTTTTTTTTGTGTGCGTTTCACGAATAAAGAGATGTGGAAGCCATATCACACTGCACCTTGGTCCGAATGTTATTTCGGCGATCGTGACACGCACACTTTGTTATGTTGCCACCACGTTGTCTTGGGACGTTGATGATGGCACGGTGTCCGATGATATTTCTGCTGCGTCCCCTTGTTTTTGCAAGGTTGAAACCTGCCTCATCCACATATATTAGCTCATGATGCACTGCATCTGCTTCTAGCTCCATGACTCTCTGAAAGAGACAAGACAAAACAATGTAGCACAGTAGGAAAAGAGAGGGACCAGTCAATATGATGTAGCACCATACACTTACCAATGATAGGTCCAGATCCAGATCCAGGACCAATGATAGGACAGTACAGCTTACCGGCACATATTCATACCTCAGTTGTTTTACACGGTCTGAGTTTCTTTCGAAAGGGGCTCTGTACAGCTGCTTCATCCTAATTCTAATGCGTTTCAGTAGACGAGACAGAGAGACTCACTCTGTTGATGTTTTGGAATATGGTGTTATCTGCCATTATGTGGTCCTGCAGTTCTCTGAGTCTGATGCAGTTATTTACAATGACCATATTTACACCTTCCCTGGGGTGAACAGTTGACCTCTTCCACCAGATACTGGTTTTCTTGCAGTTCGGTAAAAACATTTGAATGGTTTCAGTGATAGATCCTTCTCATTATGAAAGTTCTGTACATATTACTGTACCAGTAAGACTACAGCACTTATAGTTACTTACCGGTTCTCATTTCGAAATATTCCGATGATACCTGCAACAGTATAGCGGCTCAGATTTGGTTGAACCCGTTGCCCACCCTAACTCATGCTCATTCCATGGTTGACAACATGGTCAACCACAGTCGCTCTGATTTCATCAGTTATTGTGTTCCTGACTCCCCTTCCTCTTCCCCGTCCTCTCCTTCTCCCCCGTCCTACTTCACCTCTTCCTTCTCCTCCTTCTACTCCTCCTCCTCTTACTTCTTCACCTACTCGTCCTCTTCCTCCTCTAGTTCTCCCCCCTCTTACTCTCTGTCCAATATTGGCCTCCGTTGTTGTCCAAACCAAATGTTTACCTGTGGCCTATTTATAGTGCTCAAGCTCTGATTTGTAAGTGAACTCATTATCTAAAAGGGTTTTCACATGTGTCAATGTGGAAAGGCAATTAGATAGGAAATGTGGAAAGGCAATGTAGAGACCAATGTTTACAGTTTTGCTAGAAGTGTGATATCAAATTGTAAACTGTGTGTAAAGCAGTGAGTTGTGTTTACAGTTTTGGAAAAAAGTGTGTTATAGAATTACAAACTGAGGGTAAAGCGGAGAACGTGCGTTCAGTTAGGCACCGTTGGTAAATGCATTGGCTACAAGGGTTAATGGTTTCAGAGATAGTGCTTCAAGAATCACTGTTAGTGTTTAAGCATTCAGAAAAAAACTGTAATATGCAATTTAAATGCATGATTTGAAATAGCGTATTACAAAACTGCTTTTGACTGATCTAAGCGATTAATTCTAAGCGCGTTAACTAGTAATAACTCATTTGGGACTGTGGTAGAAACAATATTTTTCTGAATGAAGGCCCATGTGAGATGATTATCCACATCCAAACCCAACATAGTGTCACATCACATAGTGTTTAAATTGACACCGCCATAGTGTCCTCTGTCAGGTTCCTCTCCTTTCTACTGCTGTCAGATTCCAAACTAGAAAATTAACAGGCTTTGATTCCGAGGTTCCGAGAAGCTCATCCCTTCAAAAGCCAATCAAAATGTTTACCAGAACGGTCGTCGGGTAAAGAAGTTTAAAGTGTATGACTTTAATCCGCAGTGTAGCCAGGGCTCTGATGTGGTCCTTTCGTGACAGCGACACACACACACACACACACACACACACACACACACACACACACACACACACACACACACACACACACACACACACACACACACACACACACACACACACACACACACACACACACACACACACACACACACACACACACACACACACACACACACACACACACACACACACACCTCCTCAATGATGAGCTCGTCTCTGCGCTTTTAATGAACCGCAGGGCAATTATCAAAGCCTCCCAGTATTGATCTCCCCTTAGTGAGAGGTCCAACAGCCACCAGCCTTACACACACATGTTTTAAGTCACTTTCATCCCTGTTCATTACAAAGACCAGACACCATGAAGCCAGTGTCAGGCTCAAGTCCTATTCCTCGGCCCACGCTCATGTACAGTTACACCACATACAGCAGTGGTGGAGAAGTGTTGATGTCCAGTGTGTGTGTGTGTGTGTGTGTGTGTGTGTGTGTGTGTGTGTGTGTGTGTGTGTGTGTGTGTGTGTGTGTGTGTGTGTGTGTGTGTGTGTGTGTTTGCAAGACAAGAGCATGAGAACATACCCATGATTTCTCAGCCTTTGCGGAATCTCTCATTTTTTTACACTGACTGACCTCCATGGTTGCTGTCAGTGCAGTAATGTCGAGGTATACAACATGTCTCTGTTGTTTAACTGAAAAATGAAAGCTCCAGTCATTTCTGGGTTCTAAAATCAGTTGATACTTTGCACAATCTTTGGGCGCCTTCTTCCAAACATCCATATATCCAGGCTGTTCATGCTTAGTATTTACCTTCCCTATCCATGGTGTACATGGACCAGTTTTTGCGTTGCCACCTGTCACAAACTCTCATTTATAAAGTTACCAAGTTCACTCCCTCCTCCAAACAATGCCAAAGCTGTGAGAGACTAAGTGTTATATTCACGCCGAACGAAATGTAAATATTTTGAGCAAAAGTTTTTTTGTGTAAATTAAGCTGTTCTGTCATACAATATACATACAACCTCAATTGTTACCTTTATGAAATCACGGATAGTATTTACGCCGGGGTCAGCGTGAGGGATAACGACATCAGTGCTATGTCTGTAATATTATGAACTGCTCAGGCTGAGACAATGTTGTATGTATACAGAGTTTATATGAAAAACCTGTTTATATTGCAAAAGAAGAGTATTTTACAAGATTTTCCCCTGTGTTTATTTAAATGTCAAATATTTATCTCCCCCTTTGCCTCACGGCAAAGCTGGTGTGTCCAAAGCAGTTGTATAAATCACCTAATGCCGAGTCACAGCCATTTCAACAGCATGCAACATTGTGTGGATTTATTAAGCATTGTATCAAATCTGTATTTATGGCTTATTTTGATGCAGCTGTTCTGAAATTCCACGTAGATTAATGTCCATTGGTGTTGATATTGATTGGTTGGTTGGAATCATTCTAGACGCGGAACCGTGTAATTCCGGCCATATGAACACGCTGAGACAGGTTTCTCATGTAACTCTTGTCTTAAACCTTAATGGGCGTCCTTTGAAAATGGTACATTTTCAATTATTATCACTGTATCTGTCGCTAGTCCATCTGTCAGCTGTGGTTGGTAAAGTAGCGGGATGGAGGATGCACATGGTTATGGAATGTATGGACCCCTCTGTAATCTTCAAAGTCTGTAATCTCCCTAATCTCCTCAGAGCTAGACGTATCTTTATGACTTCCACACGCATTGTGTAACTTCAGTAGCTCCAAAAACGCACAGGGGTAAAGACAGTGTACCTTTGAAGATTTAAGTTGTGCTCAAAATGGCACCCTTTCCCCTAGATTTGACCCGGGTCCTGGTCAAAGTAGTGCACTACAAAGTGAGTAGGGTGCCATTTGGGATGCAGACTGATTCTTTCATGCTCGCTATATTATTCATTTCTAACAGTTGTAGGAGAACACAGAAGACCAATCATGGGGTTTATTAAAGTTATTTTTCTATTTTGTTTTCCAGTGCCTGTTATTTGGCCCTCTCTTCAAAGAGATGGTTTTTAGCCACAGGAAACAGAGAACGTTTCAAATGACCATTTCAAAATGGCCTTTCCTACAATTGTTTCACAATTAAGAAGATGAAGTACAACCATTTGACACGTCTTTCATTCCAAAGAAATACCATCAGCTATTGGATTGCAATTCATTTTTGTGTGTGAAAAACTTCGTACAAGATTAGGACGCAAGTGAAGAATTGTTTTTATTTATGAAATTCTTTTTGCATAGTTTTACTAAGGTTTCTCAGTCAAGTATCGCTCGTTGTTATTACACGCACAACAGAGTATTCTGCATACTGAGCCTCATCTTTTAGCCTTTTGTTTATCATTTTTCTAGGAGAGCTTGGTCTCTGGTCATTTTGTATTTATTATTTATATCTGTTTTCGAACAGATTTGATCTATTTTATAATGACATAGAAACCACCTACATTTTCTCATGTCTTTAGATGGATGTCTCTTACGCAACATTTCTTTGCTCTTTTATAATGTGAACCCTACTGTTAAATACTCTGTTCGTAAACTTCTATTAAACTAAAGGCCAGATCGACCAAAAAGGAGAGATTATAAAATGTTAAGGCCTTTTCAAATGGTACCTAAGTGGTGTATCATATAACCAATATGCCTTTTTATGGATTAGTAGTTTATTCCTTTTTATGGAACCTTTCCCAAAACCACACGGACTGGGCTTCAATAAATCCAGCACACTGTGAATTCTGGTTTGCAGCACTGTATGTGTGGCTCGTCTCCAAGCGCCTGTGGTCTTCCTGTTTATTTGTCCTGCAGCGCAGGTTTAGAGTGAGGTAGGTCTGAGGACTCCAGCTGAACAAGGGTAAACACACTGTCCTGGGAGCCGTGGCAAAAAGTGGATATTTCTACTCAAGACGGATTTCAACTGGCCCAGAGAGCCGACCTCTTTAAAACATTGGGCACTTTCTCATAGTCCCTTGTGCTGGGCTAAAAAGTGTTTTGTATATGTCTATTGACAAAAATATTCCTGTGTTATGGCATGTGTATACTAGGGTTTATGTAAACTAAAGAACACTAGTACTTTGGCAAGTAACATCAACATTTTTAGACAGTGTTCCCTGCAAATCTCTCTGGATATTGGAAGAGCAGTTCCAAAACAAATGCTCATTTATAATCTATACTCTCACATATCCTCCCAGTGTTATCTCAATGAAGATCCCTCTCTCCCACATGATTACACTTTGTCCGCAGAACATTTAGGTAAGACGCCTACTAAGCTGTGTAAGCTACATAAGTCAACTCCTGAAATAGGTCACCGGACAAGAGGCAAACGTCAGACGTATTATCAACTAACTTTGTCCCAAGCTCACAGCAACAGGCCCTTACCGTAATCCAATCAAACCCTCTCATACTCATGCAAAGAAATGAAATCATTGACTACAACAGACAGGCAGTCCCTCCAAAATAGAGATTGTTCACCGCCACCGGATGGAAGTCAGGGACTCGAGACAAGCCACAGCCGCACGGCTGCTAGTCTAGGTTCAAAAGGAGAAAAACAACATGCCACAACTATATAAAGACAGCTCGGGTCCATGTTTGAGTTTGTCGCTATGTGAAAGCCACTCTAGGCAGCCAGTGCACTCTGACCGGTGGTTGTGGCCTACAGGCCAGGCCAGTCAGGCTGTAGGGGAGAAAGGGGATAGGGGGCCAATCTGCTGTGGGGGTCTGGGACTAGGAACCCAGCCAGGGTCATGTGGGTGACTGTATATGTCCTAAAAGCAAACTGTAACCTACTTTTCCCCTCAGTCAGAGAGACTTCTGGTTGGCTAGAGGAAACTCTCTCTATGTTGCAATGTCAACAGGAGAGAAACAGTGACGGTACACACACGTCTCTAAAAAGTAAAAAGGTTTTCTATGGAAATATTTTAACACAATCTTTGCTAATGGTTGCATGAATGCTATATTTGGGACTAAACTGCTGTGCAATTTAGGTCCAGTTTATCCCTTGTTTCGTCAACAGAAATTCTAAACATAACATGCAAGAATGTACAACACTTTGCTTTGAAATACTTATAGTTCCCAGGTCAAAACGTATTCATTATAAACAACATTTGAGCCCTCACAGGATGGTCTGTTCAAGTCCACACGCAACCTCTCAAAGTGTACTATACTGGCTGTTGAGTTCTGTCTGCTGGCGTTAACAGTATGAGTATGTAACGACACTGTTAGCCTTCTAGCGTTAAGACAAGATATCCTCCACATAAGATCTTCGTCCATTTGCTATTTTGTTTCCAGGGTAAAGAAGGAGATGTTAAACAATATGACGTTTCAGCTTCGACCACAAACACCCAACCACCAGCCAACCCTTTAATTGAGCTCCCAGCTCTTCCCCCCCCCCCCCCCCCCCCCCCCCCCCTTCACATACACAGAAGTAGCTATTAGAGATTGGCTGAAGAAAAAAAAACATTTCTGGAAGCCAAATGTGCACTTCTTTTGTGGTGAGAAATATGCAGATCAACACAGCATCAGTAGTCATGTTAGGGCCAGGCCAGGGCGATGTTAAACTCCCTCCAAACTAATCCTGCTCCGTCCTGTTCATCGCTGTATATCACCGGCATCTGATAGACCCTCTGGCGAGTCCATGGATTCCCTTTCCTCTCGCTCTCAAATTCACATTTTATTTGTTACATGCGCCGAATACAACAGGTGTTGACTTTACTGTGAAATGCTTACTCATTATACTCACTTAATTTCATGTGTTGAATATTACATCAGTGACTTAAAGTACATCTCTTTGCGTAGTGCATCCAAGAATGTTTAAGGAAAAAAAATACTATATCTGTATGTGCGTTCATGTCCAAGAGTATTTAGACATCAGCCTGGTAGCCAAGCCAGACAACGGTTGCATTAGAGTTGGGAAATGTTGGACAGAGTGTGGTCCAGAGACTGTAGCCTATTATCTGTCTTTGATGAGAAGAGCAAAGAGATGCAAAGCCTGGCTGGAGACACTCTTAGTCTCAGCAGGACATGCATGGGGCAGAGATATGGGTTATACAGACAGTACAGAAGGAGGATATCAGTGGTGTTGGTGAAATGATAAAACCTCAGAGGTTACGATCGAACAGAAACAGGGGGGTGCTCCTCTGGCGTCAACACATTTTCCCTCTGAAAGTTTCAGGGATCATTTTGTACTCTTTCATACCCAGTGTGTTTCATGCCTTTTCCCCCCAGCGTGATATTCCTCCTTTCTTTGGTTTGTCTCTCTGTGATTTCTTCGAGTTTGGTAAATATGTGTTTTTCGTAGTGATTTGGGATGAGAGGGATGTGTCCTTTTGAAATATTGTATTGTCACTGCTGTGAGCAAATGGAACTGTTGCTCATCGGTCTATTGACAATGTAGACTTTTCTCACAGAATAAATAAGAGAAAGGGAAATTAAGACAGCTTCCCCAATCACCTAACATGCTTAAGACTTCATTGCTGCTGAGTGGTACTTTACTGTTCCAGTATTTTGACTGGAATCTTAATGCAATGAGGATTAAACGGATTACAACATAATCTTGAATAATCCAAAGTGCTATGGACAGAGAAAGGCTTGTAATAACGGTATAAACCCGTCATGAGGTCTGACAACATTGCCAGTCAATGCTAGGATTAAATATTTGTGGAAAAAGTTTCAACTAATGCCTTAGCATCACAGAAAGTACAGTCCAGAAAGAAGTGGGTAATTTAAGAGACATACCTCTTAAATGAATAGCTGGCCATCTCCCGTAGGAGAAATGCTAACAGGAGATGAAGGGTAGATGGTTCTAACAAGATTCAGTTCTCTTCATTTTGGTTTTTGATTACCAATGCTGAACAGGTTCATTATACATGTAAAGCATCCTAGGTTAGTGAAATGCTAAGAATCGATTTTCATTAAAGGGCTTTTCAAAAATTCCATCAGCTTGTCCATTACTTAACCTATGAATATATTTTTTAAAGAGTTAAAGAAATGTGGTAGCTATTTCTCGTATATATTAAGGATTATGCAAAAATATTTATCTTTTGAACTAAAACCGGCATTCATCTGTGATATTGACATGATGTTTTGACATTTTCCAAACTACAGTTTCTTTAAACCCCTTAATTACTAACCTTCACTCAATAAGATATGCTAAGTTATGTTATTAAGGCACATTACTGTGTTTTGCGGTAGGCTTAGTTATGAATACAGATATGTTGATGTTGTGAAGCATGGAAATGGTAAAAGTTCAGGTTTATGTACATGCAATGATATAGCAATGTCCATAACTTCTTCAAAAGAACAGATAACCATACCCATGACAAATAACAAATGTAGTTGACAGTTGTTTTCACAAAATTTCACACCTTTACCTGTGGTATATGGTCAATATACCACAGGTAAAGGCTGTTGTTATACACAACACAACGCGGAGTGCCTGGATACAGAATTGGCCATATACCATAAACCTCCGGTGTGCTTTCTTGCAATTATAAACTGTTTGACCAAAGTAATTAGTCCAGTAAAATTAATTGTTTTGTCATAACCATGGTATACGGTCTGTTATACAACGGGTGGGTCTAATCCTGAATGCTGTTTGGTTAAAAACGCATTCCAGCCGGTTTCTATTCCACAAGTTACAACAGGCTAAATCTATGACGTTAAAATGCTTATTTACTCTGTTCCATCTGACTGTGCAATCCGCTGTTTCATCAGCCCAGCCAGGCATTTTATAAACTTAATCTCCACTATTAAAAACATCTAGACATTTAGTTTTCAACAGCGGAGAGTTGTATAAACCTTGCTGTCTGTCTATTCCGACATTTGCAACATTGTTTCAATATTCAAATTCGATCTCCTGCGGTGTCACGCCCTGATCTGTTTCACCTGTCCTTGTGCTTGTCTCCACCTCCCTCCAGTTGTCGTCCATCTTCCCTATTATCCCCTGTGTATTTATACCTGTGTTCTCTGTCTGTCTGTGCCAGTTTGTTTTGTTTGTCAAGCCTACCAGCATTTTCCCCTTGCGCCTGTCTGTTTCTAGTTCCTGTTTTATAGTTTTCCCGGTTTTGACAATTCTGCCTGCCCTGACCCTGACTGCCGTTCTGTACCTTGTCACGCCACACTGGATTACTGACCTCTGCCTGCCCTTGGCCTGTCATTTTGCCTCCCCCTGTTCTAGTAATAAACTTTTGTTACTTTGACACTGTCTGCATCTGGGTCTTCCCTAAAACGTGATAAGTTTACCTAACCAAAACATCAGTCCTAGCTTGTTATTTTGAAAATCAAATTCAACAATGCCAATAATGTTTTCAATTCAACTTTTACTTCCAAACGCAGCTCAAACATAGAACATGTAAGAATGAACTAAAGCCATTTTATAATCATTTTTATAATAAAAAATATTTGAAAGAAGAGATGCGATTACATATTTATTGAATCATCAAACATAGAACATGGAACAATGAACTAAAGCCATTTTATATTTATAATTATAAACTGGGTTATTCGAGCCCTGAATGTTGATTGGCTTACAGCCGTGGTATATCAGATCGTATACTACTAGTATGACAAAACATACTTTTTTGTTACTCTAATTACATTGGTAACCAGTTTATAATAGCAGTAAGACACCCTGAGAGCTTGTGTTATATGACCATTATACAGTACCACAGCTAAGGCTGTGTCCAGGTACTCCGTGTTACGTCATGGTAAGAACAACCCTTAGCCATGGTATATTCGCCTTATACCACACCTCATCTGGCATTAATTATACCATGGAATTGTTGTTTTGTCTTTAAGGGCATTCTAGAGTGTGCATTATTTAAGTAATAATGCCCAAGAAGCCAGTGTATGGAACATACAGTATATTGGCACGGGTTATTAGGTTATCCTCCAAACACCGGCTTCGAGGGCATTATCACTTTTATACGGATGACCAACATATTCAAATAATGTTTTGAAATATTTTCATTAAAAACTTTATTTTGATGAAATTATTCACGCTACTTCATCCTTCCACAAGATATAATCCCGACAGATATCTAGGGTTGCTACTCAAGCCAGCTGGTTGTTTGTTCTATTGGTTCAGTTGCCAGAGACACGACCCAGTCATTCAGTCTTCTTGTTCTGTATCTGTATCTTTTTGTTCTGTACCCAGTTGTTCGTTCTAAATGTTCCATGGCCATACCGGCTGGCAACGTTCCTATCCCTTGCTTGCTAGCTAGCCAACTACGGCTAACTTAGGCTACAGTCATGTCAAAAAGTGCTGCCAGAATAACAGCAAAGTTGCAGAATTTACATTTGTTTAAGCTGTTTTCTAGTGACATTTATTTGGAAACATCCATAACAAAGAGCTAATGAGGCGCGATTTCACCTGGCATAGAAAATGTGCTCACTCTGTTGTTCAGCCGTGGCATAGCAGCTGTGGACACTGTTGTTCAGAGGAGATAGCCGACAACACAGCTAACACAACCACTTCAAACTGAAGCTGGAAAGAATGCAAACTAGCTGCACTTCGTTTCGTTTGACGAACCCCGTTCTGCTAGCGGAACACCTCGCCAACAGCCAATGAAATTGCAAGGCGCCAAATTCAAACAACAGAAATCTCATAATTCAAATTTCTCAAACATACAAGTATTAGACACCATTTTAAAGATACACTTCTCGGCGAAAGCACAACATATCATTATGTTAGGTCAGCACCAATGTCACAGAAAGCATACAGCCAATTTCAAACCAAAGAGAGGAGTCACAAAAAGCAGAAATAGAGATAAAATTAATCACTAACCTTTGGTATTCTTCATCAGATGACACTCCCGGGACAACATGTTACACAATACATGTATGTTTTGTTCGATCAAGTTCATATTTATATCCAAAAACCTCAGTTTACATTTGGCTTTGCCTCCAAAACATCCTGTGAATTTGCACAGAGCCACATCAATTTACAGAAATACTCATAATAAACTTTGATAAAAGATACAAGTATTATGCACAGAATTATAGATATACTTCTCCTTAATGCAACCGCTTTGTCAGATTTCAAAAAAGCTTTACGGAAAAAGCAAACCATGCAATAATCTGAGTACGGCGCTCAGAGACCAAAACAAGCCAAACATATATCCGCCATGTAGCGCAGTCAACAGAATTCAGAAATAGCATTATAAATATTCACTTACCTTTGATGATCTTCATCAGAATGCACTCACTGGAATCCCAGTACCACAATAAATGTTTGTTTAGTTCGATAAAGTCCATAATTTATGTCCAAATACCTCCTTGTTGTTCGCGCCTTGAGTTCACAAATCCAAATTCATGACGCGCGATCACTAGGTCCAGACGAAAAGTCAAAAACTTCCGTTACAGTCCGTAGAAACATGTCAAACGATGTATAGAATCAATCTTTAGGATGTTTTTAACATAAATCTTCAATAATGTTCCAACCGGAGAATTCCTTTGTCTTTAGAATTGCAATGGAACGCAGGTCGCTCTCACGTGAACGCGCGTGGTCAGCTCATGCCACTCTGCCAGACCTCTGACTCATTCAGCTCTCATTCGCCCCCACTTCACAGTAGAAGCCTCAAACAAGGTTCTAAAGACTGTTGACATCTAGTGGAAGCCTTAGGACGTGCAATATGACCCCACAGACACTGTATATTCGATAGGCAATGAGTTGAAAAACTACAAACCTCAGATTTCCCACTTCCTGGTTGGATTTTTCTCAGGTTTTTGCCTGCCATATGGGTTCTGTTATACTCACAGACATCATTCAAACAGTTTTAGAAGTTCAGAGTGTTTTCTATCCAATACTACTAATAATATGCATATATTCCCATCTGGGCCTGAGTAGCAGGAAGTTTACTCTGGGCACGCTTTTCATCCGAACGTGAAAATGCTGCCCCCTAGCCAAACAGGTTTTACAAAATGATGCCAGCTGATTCATGATTTTGACTGGCTGAGAAACGCTGCCTGCCTGTCTGTCTGTCTCGTCCTGACTCCCAACTCGTTCGTTACTATGGGACAGCAGGAGATCGAATTTGAATATTGAAACAATGCTGCAAACGTCGAAGAGACAGACAACAAGGTTTATACAAATCTCCATTGTTGAAAACTAAATGTTTGTCTAAAATAAATGTGAGATAATGTCCAGATGTTTTTAATAGTGGAGATCAAGTTCATAAATTGCCTGGCTGGGCTGATGAGACAGGGGATTGTGCAGTCAGATGGAACAGAGTAAATAGGCATTTTAATGTCATAGATTTAGCCGGTGGTAACTTGGAATAGATACCGGCTGGAATGCCGTTTTAACCAATCAGCGTTCGGGATTAGACACACCCGTTGTATAATTCCTTATAACGGATGGTGATTCAGCACAGTCGAATTCAATGGTTTTAGTTCACTCTTACATGTTCTATGTTTGATCTTCTTTTGAAAGTTAAAGTCGAATTGAAAACATTATTAGCATTTTTTAATTTGCTTTTCATAATAGCAAGCTAGGACTGATGGTTTGTTTAGCAAAACTAGCAGGTCTGTTCTGTTACTAAGGCAACTAATGTAGCTATCTAGTAAACTTGATAGCTTCTTCAGTGGATGTTGAACACGTCTACCAGCAAATGAACACATTTCTAGAGGCAAATGTGTTAAATTATAGCCATGGTGTAAAAGGGATAATCAACTTGGGGCTCTATGCATTTCAAAAATGTATATTGTAGCTCTGTGGAAGGTTAGTTCCACTTCGCTAGTTTGTTGTGGAACATAGCTTCCATGTCGTTCATTATTTTCCATAGAACATATAGCCCCTCGTTGATTATCCCTTACATATTTGTAAATTCCATAATTTTACTTTAGATTTTGCATGTATTATTTTTTATTGTCAGATATTACTTCACTGTTGGAGCTATGAACAAAGCGTTTTGCTACAATAACGTGCAATAACGTGTATGCAACCAATAACATTTTATTTTATTTGAAATAAAATATTCATAAAATTTTGATGAATAAGATGTTCACACAGTATTGCAAGGTGATTCTCTTCAGCTAGAATGCATTTCTACCTACATGCAAGCTTGTGTTAGAATGTATTGGATTTATTTTTCACTATGTTGAGAAGAAAACATCTCATTATCAGCGGTCTGCATTCTGAGGTAATTTATTTTTATTAAACTGGCAACTTTTTGTTAGCAGTTGTTGCTATAGATCAAATCAGCAATCATATGATTCATATCTTATCTCTTTTCTATTCTTCTCTTTTCTTCTCTTCTCTTTTGTTAGTAAGATTCTGAAAATGATGCTTCATCCTTTATCCAGTTTTTCATCAACAACACATCATTAATTTGAATAATTTGTGATATTTTTAAACACATTGAATTTCCTTACATAGCAAAATCTTGAAATATATTTTTATTTTTAAAGACCGATTTAGGTATGATAATTATATGTTTTTCTATCCGAATACTGTATTTGATGGACTGTAAAAGCCACAACTCACAAGCACTTTACACAGAGGTTTGATGAAGTCACAGTGCTGCCACCCAGTGTAATTCTTCAAAACAGCACTTTTTCAACCCCCCCCTATCCTACCCTGTCAACTCAACTAATGAATCCCTTCACAAAGGTATATTACTATACCTCCACTGTATCTTATGTTTGAGTAAAACAATGATAAGTCATGAAAAAGTTGGCAGTTGGCACTTCCACCTACTGTAGCCTACGAACTCCTAATTTCTCAGTGTAGACATTAGTCTCAGAACCTAGACAGTTTATTTTCCTGCCTATGAGCTGTAATGAACTCGCCCCCCAGGGAACCACTCGAGGGGAATGTTATTACTGTCTCAGAAATGTGCAGCACCTTCTTTTTAAGTGGCATAAAAAGCAGGAAAACTACTGTCAAACAATTAAACTGAAGTGAAGTCCCAAGATTGGAAAAAAACAACTGGTGGCGATGGAAATGTGGGTCAGAAAGGTTTACTTTAGGATGTGAGAAAGAGGAGGGGGTGGGGGATGGATGATCTGGCTTCTCACTGACTGCAAGTTATGTGAATGTTATCTGCTGCGGTAGTAAGAACAAAAAAGACCTGGGACCTTTTCCATGGTGAATGCATGGGAACCAAAATGACGACTTTGAATGATAAGGGGGGAAGGGGGGAGGGAGAGAGATGAAAATGTGTATGAATTACTCTTACTCTTCTTTCCTACGTGGGAAAGGAATAGCTCAGCTGCCTGGACAAAGGATGCAATAAGTCTGTAAATATGTCATCTCATCTCTCTTCTTTCTAACGTTTTTCCCTGAGCCCTTTTCCTACCGATTGTTACAGCGAATGCCAGTGCTTCATTAGTAGTCACGTTTTAAGAAAGTTGAATAATGAACGTCTCTTCTGACCTGACCTTTGTGCAATGTTTGCAGTTCTGGCGTTGAAGATGATTTTGTCATATTTATGAACTCTCAAGAGGTGTATTTTCAAAAAATATCTTAATATTTTATCAGATATTTCAGAGTTAACAAGTATCAGCATTTCATAGAAAATATTGTATGGCAGATATTAGTGTGTGAATTTTCAGATGGCTGTATTTTTCCCCCTAAAACATGTGTAACTTAACATGGTGCCTGCCTCCCCAAAAAGTCAGTTCATGTTTCTATTTCACTTCCACTTTTTTCCCCCAAATAACACAGCAGCCCCATCCATTGTTCCTTAATTCCGTCAGTCAGAACAGCATCCTCACCAGTCCGGATGGCTTTGACATCATCAAACTACAGCGCCAAGGCAGGTCGGGACCCTGAAAGCGTTGCACTTCATTGTCAGCTCTCACCTTTGTGTGTGTCTGTCTTTATGTCTTTAGGATTTGTCATGTAACAATGTGTCAAACATGCCCTTCATGAGCCTGTCTGGGAAATGGTGTTCATCAAATGAGGTTCCCACAGGAAGTCAAGAGGTAGGGGGGAAAGAGCAGGAAACAGCATATCAAGCAGGCCCCTGGAAGGATTGTGATACATCTAGAGGAAATAAAATAAAAGCTGTCTAGTCATTTTGACATTTTACATGAATAGGCAGAACAAGGTGCATTTGCACACAGTCAGGTATATTTTAATTTGTGAAATTACTGAGTTTGGCTTTATAGGTAGAATCACACATACTGTATCCAAAGACATGAAGCAAATAAATAAAAAGTAAAGTGCTATCAAGTTAACCATGGTGCAACATATCTTCCAAACTCTACTGGGGTCTCATGTCATACCCATCAACTCAGATCTGCTGAAGAACCCCTCATTAATTTACAATAGGCAACCACAAAGAAGGGTAGCAGAGTTTGAACTAAAATGTCATAAATCGTGGTCTTTTTTCCCTAAAGGTCTCATGTAGACTGCTTCAGTGTTAGTTACTGTACAGTACAGGCCTCTTATTGATGGTTTGTTGGGACCCTCTCCTCTCCTCTCCTCTCCTCTCCTCTCCTCTCTCTCTACCCCCCTCTCTCTCGCTCTCTTTCAGAGCCATGCATCCATGATGGCCTAACCACCACACCAGAAGACTTTTTGTGTTTCTGCACACTTTACAAAATAGCTATAAGCCTGTCATGGACCACATCAAAGTTCACTGGTCCGTCAACATTTACGGCGAGATAAAGACAGAGAGGGGAAAACTCCGGGCTCTGGGGAGAATTCCTGAAAAAGAAGTAAGCGAGCAAGGAGTGTTTGCGAAAGAGTTCTTATGTGTGTTTTCTGCGGTGACAAGTCGAAGTTGAACAGAAAAGACTTAGAGCATGCAAAGGGAGAGCAGTGTGGAGCACATCAGGCCTCTGTGACATGATGAATCGGAGCCTTGACGAACACAATTGGATACGGCAACCCCCTGGGTTCAAATAGAGCAGCGTTTTGCACTTTTTTCCTTAGTTGGGGGAGCAATATCACAAGCTCAGTTGGCTCAGATGTGTTGTAACAACACACGCTTTGGACATTCAGTTGAAGAACTGGGATTTCTATCTGTTCTTCCATCTCCCATCACTGACAACACCCCGAACTAATAAACAACATGGGATTCAGTAACATGCAATTGCTTTCTTTGAAATCGTACTGTATGGGCGTAAGAAGAATACTGCAGAGTGGAATAATTATAATCAAAAGACCCTAATGATCATCCACCTACACTACTCCTACTATGTGCAGGGAAATATGCACATTCTGTCACAGATTACCAAGGGTGCTTCATTACGACGTGTTACGCTTCTGTGAAGTTTTGCCATGACATTGACCTCCATCATTTCTACAGGGAGATTGCTCCTTATTTGTCCATAGTTACCTTTGAGCTGTACATTTTAGCTAAGTGCTGCAATTGAAATAATATATTAATGAAGGACAGCGATATATCTATCATTTGAATCCATACGGAAACAGTCACACGTCATTAAGCAAAAGTGGATTCATATAATACTTATTCAAGCTACGTTATCTATTTTAGTTGGCAAGTGAAGTACAGATCCTATGATCCAAGCCGTCTTCCCATCATATTCTGGTTTCCACTTATGTGTCACCTGTCCTAGCAATTATAGCTGTCCTCTGACCAGAACATGTGACTTGACTGGGGAAGACGAAAAGGCATCTATCACTGTAGTGTCCGATGCCGTTGTGTCATGGTCACTCTCGGGGTAATGGAAGTGACATGAGTGGAGATCGGTCGCTCCGTGTCTCTCAGGGAGAGATCCTACAGCAGATATATGACAAAGAAGGATCAGTGAGTGTATTCTATAAGGGCACAAGTCGAGACCCAAATGCAGACACAGGAGGCAGATGGTTGAGCTCCGATATTTATTATAATAAAGGGAGCAGGCAAAGGCAGGTTGGGGACAGGTGAGAGTTCATAAACCAGGTCAGAGTCCAAACAGTACCAGACGATAGGCAGTCTCGAGGTCAGACCAGGCAGGGGTTAGAAACCAGATCCGAGTCCAAAACAGTACAAGGGGATAGGCAGGCTGGTTGTCAGAACAGGCAAAGTTGTCAGGCAGGCGGGTTCGGAGTCAGGACAGGCAAGGGTTGAAAGCAGGAGGATGAGAGACAAACAGAGACTGGGGGAAAATAGGAGAAAGGAAAAACGCTGGCAAACAAGACGAAATGGCACAGAGAGACAGGAAAC
This sequence comes from Salvelinus fontinalis, assembly GCF_029448725.1. Classification (NCBI taxonomy): domain Eukaryota; kingdom Metazoa; phylum Chordata; class Actinopteri; order Salmoniformes; family Salmonidae; genus Salvelinus; species Salvelinus fontinalis. Next base: position 16,561,418 of record NC_074705.1, read on the forward strand.
ACAGGGATAAATACACTGGGGAAAATACGCGACACCTGGAGGGGGTGGAGACAGGCACAAGGACAGGTGAACCAGATCAGGGCGTGCCAGAATTCTGCTTGTACTCAATTCACTTAGAATGGTGCGTTTGAATATATTTAAGTACCTTGAAAAACTCACGTGCAATTGCAATTTGGAGCTTATTGAGTTTGGGATTTTTTTTGATCCGCATTTTAAAATGAGTTTAATATTTAAGTTACATTCTCACATGTATTTGTGATCCATAAATGCGTTTCGTTTTTTTAAAGTCAAAAGTTCAAATCGCACGAGATGTAAGTGTCTAAGTGTGAAAGTGTAACTTTTACAACACAATTCACACAGTGTTTTGGCGTCGGTGACTGTACCCGAGCAGGGATAAAAAGATTTACTGTGGGGAGAATGTGAACACTGTGTGAACAGCATATACAGTATAGCCTATGAGGAATAGTTATGGAATGTGATGGAATACCTGGGTTGGGTTTCAGAGGCAGCAGGTGTTTTCATTTTTTCACCATGTAAGGGTTTGACCACCTGTTCTCACCCTGCTAGTTATTCCAGTGGGTGGACTCATAGCTTCCCCCAGGCCCGGAACCAAGGGCAAATCTGCTTGAGGACGAGCAAAAGACGCAGTGTGTGTGTGACGTGTGCATGTGCTTGCATGCATGTGTGTGTGTCTCTCTGTGTTCACTGCGTACATGTTTTTCCATGTTTTTTTGTCAGCCATACACTTGTCAATGTATTTGTTCAGGCAACTCAACTGCACCATCCCAGTGAGCGCTGTGCACCACTGGCTTTTTTCCCTTTAAAAAGGATGCGGTGCTTGCTTGAATGGTTGCTATGTCCAAGCCCAGTGCTTTAATCCTGCCCTGCTCTTCCTCTAAGCAGGGTGTTAACTTAATCCCCCTCATTTAGGCAGCTGCACTGCCGGAGGAACTGAGAGGGAAAAAAAGTTATAATTCTGTGACTGACACTTTCAGCTGTTGTGACATCGCCTCTGATTCTGCTTTACACCATCTTAAGATACAACTCGACCTCCGTGTACTACCCTGACCTCCTTGGGGATATTTAAAGCAAGGAGGAAAGTAGGTATTTATACATACAGTGCTGTACATATATAGTGTAGGCCTATTGTTCATATGCATGCACTATTCTTGCAATCGAATGTATAATCCATAAATAAATACAAAATGATCGAAAAAGGGAACGACCTTTGCATTTCTTGAAAATACATCTCCTTTGCCTAAAATTCTCAATTCCTTTCTTTTCATTTTTGGGATTTGTGTGTATTGTTTGTATTGTTAGGTATTACTGCACTGTTGGAGCTAGGAACGTAAGCATTTCGCTGCCCTGCGATAACATCCGCAAAATATGTGTATGCGACCAATAACATTTGATTTGATTTAATGATGCTGAAACATCGCAGAAACATCACAATTTACAATCTCCACGAACATCTGAGCTGCTGTAGTTACTCCCTTACAGACAAAACACATGATTTCACATGAAATTTCACATGTGAAATCATATGAAAACACGTGTTTTTGGAACACTTCATGTGATCACGTTTTCACATGTGTAGTTTCATGTTATCACATGTTACTTTACATGTTGTCTGTCACCTGTTATCACATTAACTTCACATGTGATCACGTGTTTTTGGTACACTTCACGGGCTTATCCGTGAAATTCTCAAACATAACAAATGTTTCGAGGGCATCACACATCACAGCCAGCTCAGTGGTGGTAACCTAGCCTACTGTATCATCCCACCTAATCTGCCTTCTCTAGCTTATAAACGTTGGTAATAGGTCTCAATTAGACCAAGAGGAAAGATAACACAATATGGCTGACACAGGCCTCTGGAATGTTGTCAGGAGCAGGGTCAAAATCTGACAAATAGACAAAGACAAATAACGGTAAATTACTCCCAGTGTGCCTCTTCACTGTCACATTGCTTGTTACCTTGAGCACTAAAAGGTATTTATCTGATTCGCCCTCTGGGTTCTCTCTCTGAGCCGTTTAACTAGAACCCTGTAGCTAGCTTCTACAGGCCCTAATTGCGGAGCGACTCTCTGGAGCTCACTTGGCAGAGTGCAGGTGCGGCATCCAAGAAAAATAATTGAACAAACAATTATAATGTGGATTCCCACACCATCCTGTACGCTACAGTCTCTGGCTCTCTAGCTGGAGACAGGATGGCTGGAGGCCTTTGCGGGTTGTCAGAGGGCTGCGTATTGACTATTTATCTTCGCCAATACAAGTATACCACGTCTTCCTACGCCTTCGCTGTAGGAGTGAGGGAAGCGTTGAAATTACAAAAGATCTTTGGTCGAGCGGTGTATACCCTGGCAGCCAGC